>NW_024412081.1:1335000-1350000 GCF_016920715.1 Anopheles arabiensis | reverse complement strand
TTGAGATAAGCATTTTAAGCATACAAACACTTTATTGGAACTTTTGATACAAAACAAGGTACGTACATGTAGGTTGTACCAACATGGACATCTATGAACGCGTACGCTCGGGCTGCGCCCTCCGTCTTGTACTTTCCCTGATCGGTACACAGTTTTGGTGCACTGCTATTCCGACCGGCAACTTGTACCAACATATACATCCATGAACGCGTACGTAGTGTACTTTCCCTGATCGGTACACACTGTTGGTGCACGGCATAAGAAAAGAGCTAAAATGGTCAAACTCAATCCATTTCAACAATAGATAGTCGATAGTAGCTGTGCCGATGAAGTAGGGCACGATGCAAGTTAATGTTGTTTAATGAATAACATGTCCGCCATACATTTCAGTACAAAATTGCTCGGTCAGACCTACAAAGTGCTATATCTCGAATACGAGGCGTCGGACTGGGGGTTGTAGAACAATTTTAAGTTCGTCTAATGATTCTACATCCGATTCTGGATAGCGGTTTTTGACCACTTTTCAATATTTTGTGACACCCCGAACCTAGGGGCAGCTCCTAGCTTTTTCAAAAATGTGCACCGATCGGGCCGGAGAGCTCGTGTGGCTCAAAACATGTTTTCGCTAAAACACCTCAAAACGTGTCGAGAACGCACCCTAGCCTTTTTTCAAAAGTTATGGCCATTTAAAGTGAGGTGGTTTTTTGCTTCAAAATAGCTATTTTACCCGTCCCTATGGCCATGCTTTAAATTTTCACGAAAATGCCAGGTCAGACCTAGGGCGGGCCATATCTTGAATACTAAACGTCGCAGACATTGGTCGTAGAACAA
This sequence comes from Anopheles arabiensis, assembly GCF_016920715.1. Taxonomy (NCBI): domain Eukaryota; kingdom Metazoa; phylum Arthropoda; class Insecta; order Diptera; family Culicidae; genus Anopheles; species Anopheles arabiensis. The sequence continues at coordinate 1,349,169 of NW_024412081.1, read as the reverse complement.
TTTTAAGTTCGTCTAATGATTCTACATCCGATTCTGGATAGCGGTTTTTGACCACTTTTCAATATTTTGTGACACCCGAACCTAGGGGCAGCTCCTAGCTTTTTTCAAAAATGTGCACCAGCGGGAAGCTCGTGTGGCTCAAAACATGTTTTTCGCTAAAACACCTCAAAACGTGTCGAGAACGCACCCTAGCTCTTGTTTTTCAAAAGTTATGGCCATTTAAAGTGAGGTGGTTTTTGCTTCAAAATAGCTATTTTACCCGTCCCTATGGCCATGCTTTAAATTTTCACGAAAATGCCAGGTCAGACCTAGGGCGGGATATCTTGAATACTAAACGTCGCAGACATTGGTCGTAGAACAATTTTAAGTTCGTCTAATGATTCTACATCCGATTCCGGTTTTTGACCACTTTTCAATATTTAGCGTTGGATGCACTAGCTGTTGAGCTTGACTCCTGGCATTGTAAGGCGATATAGGAGGTGCAGCATAGGTGGGAGGGCTTCCTCGTGGAGCTCGCCTCTGAGATACCTGTTGCCTTACTTACATGATTGGGTGGAACAAGCGCGGGCCCCAGGTCCGGATCGTGCGCCTGGGGCTGTGGCGGCGGTTCGCCCAATGCGCCGTGTTTCTCGCTCAGCGTCCAGTGTGTCGCTGGGTGGTGCCGCCGGGAGACTGCATCGTAGCATCGTCGTGTGTAGCGTGTTACCCGCTTGTCCGACCGTGAGCCGTGGCCCGCAAGGGTACAAGCTTGCGTACGTCGGTGCATTCGTGGTGCACTCGTTTATGATGTCACGTTGAAGACTCCTGGACAGGTCCTTTCGGTCCACGTCATGGACAGTGCCAGGTGCGGAGTTTGACTGGGGCGGTACATCTCCAAAACGATAACGGAGGTGTCCAAAGGTCAGCTCAGTGTGGACAGAAACCACACGCTGAGCATAAGGACAAAAGCTGGCTTGATCCCAACGTTCAGTACACTTCGGGACAGCGAAAGCTTGGCCTTACGATCCTTTGGTTATAACGAGTTTTTAGCAAGAGGTGTCAGAAAGTTACCACAGGATAACTGGCTTGTGGCCGCCAAGCGTTCATAGCGACGTGGCTTTTGATCCTTCGATGTCGGCTCTTCCTATCATTGTGAAGCAAAATTCACCAAGCGTAGGATTGTTCACCCTTTCAAGGGAACGTGAGCTGGGTTTAGACCGTCGTGAGACAGGTTAGTTTACCCTACTGGTGTGTGCTTATAGTCGCTATCTTAACGGAATTCCTGTGCAGTACGAGAGGAACCACAGGTACGGACCACTGGCTCAATACTAGTCCGACCGGACTTTGGTATGACGCTACGTCCGCTGGATTATGCCTGAACGCCTCTAAGGTCGTAGCCAATCCGAGCTGATAGCGCTTCTCAAACCCATTAGGTGTTCGGAAGCTAGCGGGCCTAACAACCCTCTGAGATCCGTTGGAGTCTGCGTCTGCAGCCCGGCGTCTCATCCCGCTATACCTAGGCCGCAATGAGTGGAGTTCGCTGCACGTGTTAGTACCGTAACTGGGAACGCCGTTGGCTTGAGCTCGCCCAACGTGGATATACCTAGTTTCGACACCTATCAACCGCCCGCAAACGACGGGACTTCAGGCTGGGAGCTGCGAGTTGTAGAGATGCGTTCGCATCGATCCTCTCAGGCGACCCATGCTTGGTGGTTTGTCCGTGCCCTTCCTCGATGTGCGCAAGCTCGTCTTGGTCTGGGGACCACGTCGACACAGGGGATACTCTTGTGAGAGCATGAGTGTACTAAGTTGAGTGTAGCAAGGGAACGCGTGCCCCTTCCTCGTTGGCGTAACTAACCATCTTGGTCTGGGGACCGTGGTACCGTGCTCTGGTGAAGCTTGGTGCGTGCTCCTTCCTTGTCAGACGAGTGACTTGACCTGGTCTGGAGACCGTTCCTTTATACTAGTGGACAAGAGTTGGCTTCTTCCGTGTCAGACGAGTGACTTGACATAGGATGGAGAAGGACACTTAACACTAATGAGCTTGTCGGCGTGCCTCGTTCTCGACTTGATTGTCTTGATGTGAGGACCGTGCGGACCACACCAGTAAGCTTACACATGCTCGTTACAAGTTGTATAAGTTGACCCGTTTGGCCCGGTTGCCTTGCACATGATGGTGTTGACCATGTTCGGTTAACAGGTCGTGTGTCGAGGTGGTCGGCCTTGGTAGTAGGATGTCTTGTGCATGTGACGTGTTGACCTGGTTTGGTCGGTGTGTCTCGTGTACGAGATGACCTACTTACCCGTTAGTTTTCCAAGTTGTATTATGTGTTGACTTAGTTGACGTGTCATGTGCTTGGATGATTAGCGTACGGGTCATGTATGGTGCGCTTGCTTCAGTTGAAGGGATGTACTAGTACAGTTGTATTAATCGTTTATTTCACGATCTGGTCTTTTGGCTGGATCGTGAAAAAACGCTAAGTCCCAAATCCTGAACTCGAGAAGAAAGCGCCAATGACAACGTTTTTGACTGGAGCTCCCTAGCATTCGGCTTTTTCTACTTTGAAGGGATGCACTGTTGTATGAATTGTTTATTCACGAACTGGTCGTTTGATTGGATCGTGAAAAAACGCTCAGTCCCAAATCCTGAACTCGACAGGAAAGCGCTGATTGCAAACATTTTGACTGGAAGTCCCTTGAAAATGGCGTTTTCGTTATTGGCATTATGTTGCACGTTTATTGTGGCTAGAACATTAATTATTCACAAATGGCACCAAAGCTTGGCAAAAGTCGCGAAACACTCCTATCTCGACGCACCAGCAATCGCAACTTGATGCAAAATAAATTGCACGAGCTAATGATACTTGTACCATGCACAGTACACCGTACCAAAATATACCCCTGAAAGTGTGCAATTTGGTGCTACCCTAGGGAATATGTATGGAGAAGCCTAGCTACGTGTGTCGCACGTTCCAAGTTGCATGGACGTCGAACAGAGGCATGCAAAAGCACCTATCTAGGGAATTACTCTACGTTCTAGTAGCAAGTGCGATTTTCCGGTCCAGCACGGCAGTACGCCTGCACGCATACACTCCATGTACCAAAAATGTACCAACCTAGGCGTTGCTCAGTAGCTTTTGGCGGCACATAGAAAAAGTATTCGAGTTCAGATTTTTGGGACTTAGCGTATTTTTAAAACTAATAACGAAAATTAAATTTTAAATCGGTAAACGGCTAGGAGTTGCTCAGTAGCTTTTGCGCAACGTGGCAAAAGTATTCGAGTTCAGATTTCTAGGACGTAGCGTATTTTTCAATCATAATAAACCGAATCAAACATAACAATGATGAAACTTACACCATGTCCCAAGGTTGTGCACAAAACGTAACGATAAAGTGCTGGCGAAGTTAGAGGTGCACCAAAATTGTGTACCGATCAGGGAAAGTACTCTACGTTCCTATGATTTGGGTGAAAAGTGTTATTTAACTGCTGGTTAGAATAGACAGTTGCTTATCATACACATCGCAAACGAACACCCCTTAGTGAGCATTAGCAAAAGTCAATTGCACAAAGCAAATGCAATACAAACTGATCAAGTACATTAAAGAACGCTACGTAGCAGGACTTCTTTCCAAGAATGGTGTCCGCAACGGGAGGGCAAGCGTCCTTCCCAGGTTTTCCTAGTAAACCTTGTATGGTAAACATACCCAAGCGTGTCTGTAAGCACGCAACGAAAGTCACGAACGGGCACATACCTAGGGAATGTACTCTACGTACTTGGACTTTGTCCAAGAATGGTGTCCGCGACGGTCGGGCACTGCGACGCAATAACCAAATCCTAGGATTGTAACTTTAGTGTGCACAAACATAAACATTAACGCGTTCGCTCGGGCTGCGCCGTCCGTGTTGAACACAAATGTGGGTGATTATATGCGTGGAGGGACAAAAACATACGAGGAGGAGACAGTTTTCTGCACGATGTGCACAGAGCTCATTTCGTCGTCCCGGGCGAATGGAAAACACAAACATCGCGAGTATCGTTCTAGGTTTCTGTCTATAAAAGGGCAGGCCAAAAGGTGACCGGTTGAGATAAGCATTTTAAGCATACAAACACTTTATTGGAACTTTTGATACAAAAACAAGGTACGTACATGTAGGTTGTACCAACATGGACATCTATGAACGCGTACGCTCGGGCTGCGCCCTCCGTCTTGTACTTTCCCTGATCGGTACACAGTTTTGGTGCACTGCTATTCCGACCGGCAACTTGTACCAACATATACATCCATGAACGCGTACGTAGTGTACTTTCCCTGATCGGTACACACTGTTGGTGCACGGCATAAGAAAAGAGCTAAAATGGTCAAACTCAATCCATTTCAACAATAGATAGTCGATAGTAGCTGTGCCGATGAAGTAGGGCACGATGCAAGTTAATGTTGTTTAATGAATAACATGTCCGCCATACATTTCAGTACAAAATTGCTCGGTCAGACCTACAAAGTGCTATATCTCGAATACGAGGCGTCGGACTGGGGGTTGTAGAACAATTTTAAGTTCGTCTAATGATTCTACATCCGATTCTGGATAGCGGTTTTTGACCACTTTTCAATATTTTGTGACACCCCGAACCTAGGGGCAGCTCCTAGCTTTTTCAAAAATGTGCACCGATCGGGCCGGAGAGCTCGTGTGGCTCAAAACATGTTTTTCGCTAAAACACCTCAAAACGTGTCGAGAACGCACCCTAGCTCTTGTTTTTCAAAAGTTATGGCCATTTAAAGTGAGGTGGTTTTGCTTCAAAATAGCTATTTTACCCGTCCCTATGGCCATGCTTTAAATTTTCACGAAAATGCCAGGTCAGACCTAGGGCGGGCCATATCTTGAATACTAAACGTCGCAGACATTGGTCGTAGAACAATTTTAAGTTCGTCTAATGATTCTACATCCGATTCTGGATAGCGGTTTTTTGACCACTTTTCAATATTTTGTGACACCCCGAACCTAGGGGCAGCTCCTAGCTTTTTTCAAAAATGTGCACCGAACGGGCCGGAGAGCTCGTGTGGCTCAAAACATGTTTTTCGCTAAAACACCTCAAAACGTGTCGAGAACGCACCCTAGCTCTTGTTTTCAAAAGTTATGGCCATTTAAAGTGAGGTGGTTTTTGCTTCAAAATAGCTATTTTACCCGTCCCTATGGCCATGCTTTAAATTTTCACGAAAATGCCAGGTCAGACCTAGGGCGGGCCATATCTTGAATACTAAACGTCGCAGACATTGGTCGTAGAACAATTTTAAGTTCGTCTAATGATTCTACATCCGATTCTGGATAGCGGTTTTTGACCACTTTTCAATATTTTGTGACACCCCGAACCTAGGGGCAGCTCCTAGCTTTTTCAAAAATGTGCACCGAGCGGGCCGGAGAGCTCGTGTGGCTCAAAACATGTTTTTCGCTAAAACCCTCAAAACGTGTAAGGAACGCACCCTAGATGATAAAAGTGCAATCAGAATGTCAATCGACAACTTTGTTGGGGTACCATTTTTACTCTACGGGCCAGTAGCTTAGGCGCGCCAACAGCGCTTTCCTTTCGGGTTCCCATTTTTGCCCTCCTGGGATTATGATCATTTGCTCATTGCCTACTATAGGGAGGGTACCTTGCTACGAGGTCAAACATGAAGATTGCACCAAATCGTAGTTTTTACCTCTATTTAGTCGTAGGAGCATGGTTTGCAGTGGCAGTGGGTCATTAAGCCCCGTTTGGGTCATACGTCCCTCCGCGATAAAAATCGTCGTATGCCTATAGTCCGAACTAATGAAGCAAAAGTGGTGTCTGGTGGGCTCTGCCGATGATTTTAACCTATGATTTTGAGCTTCCACCCTATAAAAACGTTCCCTGGAGCAGTACATCACGGGTCTACGGACCCAAAGACTTCGTCGTGATGGTTTCTAGTAAAAAAGTTGTAACAGCTAAGGGTTTTGAATACGCGTATATTAACCATTGCTTGAAACTAAGCTTCGTTGTCTTTAAACTCTGCAAGACCAATCGAACTTCTTAGGAAACCCGAAGGATTCACGCTAAGCTCGATGAGCTATTATGGGTAGTGGTGCATGATCTGGTGTTCCTTGGATCTAATCCAATGAATAAATTTATGAGGGTATATATGGTGCAGGGCACAAAGCGTGATGAAACCGGGTCTCCCTACCAAATGTGGCATATTTTTTCCCTGAGAGCGAAGCTCAGACCCACGTAGGGGAGAGCGAAGTGGAACTTAAATGTTCTATGCAGCAAATGTTCGCCATGCGGATAAACAAGTTGGAATAGTTCAATGTAGTGTAATGCAAACACGAATCGCAAATAACGATACGGGACCCAGAAGCAATTCTGCGGATCCCTCGGGGAGTGGTGAGTTGATATAAATTAGAGGTGAAAGTCCAAGTTGTTCAAGCTCCGGCTCGGCAGCCGATACGAGGTTCCTGTTGGGCTTTGTACATCGCGCAGAGGCGCCGTTCGGTTCTAGCAATGATTCCCGCCACCATGTTCCATGCGTGCAGAGATCCGTTAGAGCTCGTTCAATGTGTCCCGCCGTGATTACGAAAAAGTCCAACAGTTGACCAAGTTGGGGGTGCGTCAAGTAAACGCGCAGAGATGCCGTTCGGTTTAGAGCAATGTCTCCCGTATCACGTTGGAGTTCTTCCACTAGTGCAGAGATCGCTGAACCGTTCAATGTGTCCCGTCGTGGTGTGCTTGTACCGAACACTTAGGATACACCATGCTTTGTTGGTTTGGGATAGGAGTGGTCGCGCAACTGCCTCCACGCCGCAAAGTGCCAGTTCGGATTGAAGGTCAACTTTAGCCGTTCAATGCATCAGTCGGTGGGTGTTCAGATGGCATCACAACTTCCCCTAGGTGCTTAAGTTGGTTGGGTTGTAAAACATGTGCACATGCGCAGAGTATCGTGCGTACTAGCAAAGTCTCCCGTCACGGTGGTTATGAATGAGTTCCATTCAGTGCAGAGAGATCGTTAGTGCGTGCAATGTGTACCAGTCGATGTGTCGTACCGGAATACAACCCCGCTTAGAGGCCCGTCGCTCGAAGAGGACAAGCAAGAGTGCGCAGAGTGCCGTACTGGCCTAGCAATGTCTCCAGACAGACGTAGGAACACCCGACGCAGTGCAGAGAGTAGATCCGCTAGCCATGTGCAATGCATCCGACGTTGTCTGCTTGTGCAGTCTATCGAGTGGCGCCAACGACGCTCCGGCGTCACAGAACAAATCTCGGTGGTCACGGGGACTTGCGCCTCGCGTGATCAAGAGTGTAGTTCGTGTTCAAGCAATTGACTCGAATTCTGGTTGATCCTACCAGTGATATACGCTCGTCTCAAAGGTTAAGCCATGCATGTCTAAGTACAAGCTTCCTAGAAAGTGAAACCGCATAAGGCTCAGTATAACAGCTATAATTTACAAGATCCTCATCCAAACAGTTACTTGGATAACTGTGGAAAAGCCAGAGCTAATACATGCATTATGCCGGGACTGTTGGCCTCCGGGTCGGCGGAACTGGTGCACTTATTAGTTAAACCAATCGCCTCCGGGCGCTTTGAGTTGAAATCTGGATAAGGATGCCGATCGTACGGTCGCTTGCGACTGACGACAGATCTTTCAAATGTCTGCCCTATCAACTATTGATGGTAGTGTAGAGGACTACCATGGTTGCGACGGGTAACGGGGAATCAGGGTTCGATTCCGGAGAGGGAGCCTGAGAAATGGCTACCACATCCAAGGAAGGCAGCAGGCGCGTAAATTACCCAATCCCGGCACGGGGAGGTAGTGACGAGAATAACAATATGGACCTCTCTAACGATGGTCCATAATTGGAATGAGTTGAGCATAAATCCTTTTGCAAGGATCAAGTGGAGGGCAAGTCTGGTGCCAGCAGCCGCGGTAATTCCAGCTCCACTAGCGTATATTAAAGTTGTTGCGGTTAAAACGTTCGAAGTTGATACCCCGTCCAGACTCGCGTCCGTCGCGGGCGCCCGGCCTCTCGGTTGGGACCGTCCGTGTACGCGCTCGCGGCTGCGACTCACAATGGTGTACCTGGGCGTTCTACTCCGTGACGGGTCAGGACTTGTCGCCGCGACCTCGTCGGTCAAGGTCTTGTTCGACCCAGCTTCATGGTGCCCGGGAACTCGTTTACCTTGAACAAATTAGAGTGCTCAAAGCAGGCTAGTTCAAAGCGTCCGGTCCTCCGGGGCCGGCGTTGGCCGAGAATAATTTTGCATGGAATAATGGAACATGACCTCGGTCTGAGTGGTTTCGTTGGTTTGTAATAGACCAAGAGGTAATGATTAACAGAAGTAGTCGGGGGCATTGGTATTACGGCGCGAGAGGTGAAATTCGTAGACCGTCGTAGGACCCACAGAAGCGAAAGCGTTTGCCAAGGATGCTTTCATTAATCAAGAACGAAAGTTAGAGGATCGAAGGCGATTAGATACCGCCCTAGTTCTAACCGTAAACGATGCCAATTAGCAATTGGGAGACGCTACCTACCTTCGGTGCTCTCAGTAGCTTCCGGGAAACCAAAATCGGGTTCCGGGGAAGTATGGTTGCAAAGTTGAAACTTAAAGGAATTGACGGAAGGGCACCACAAGAAGTGGAGCTTGCGCGCGCGATTCGAGCAGTCACCCAGTACGGTCACGGTGTGTTTTGCTCCGCGGTGAAGATAGAAATTTTGTGCAAAATTGCCTGGAGGGACCCAAATTGGAGTATAAATCGTTCATAAGAGTGAATTTAAGTGCAACGAACGAAAACCGCATGAAAATCGGTGCAAAACGCGGAAAAATATGATAAACATTCCCCCATACATTTTGTATGGGGAACTATTTTCGCTAAAAAATGTGTTAAATAAGTCTTTTCAACACGGTTTGCGGTGAAATCCATAAATCAGGTGGTGTTTAACAATTTTTAGCCGATAAACAGTGTTTGCCGGCGAAAATTCGCGAAAAATAAGGTGCGGAAAATTTGCGTAAGGAATTACAACAACAACAACAACAACAGTATATGTGTGTCGCGAGTGCGTATAACATTCCGGTCCACGAGCGCCGGAAGTGGCCGGAAACGGTAGTGTTCGTGCCCGTGATCGAGTGTATGCAAAAAACCGGACGAAAAACGGACGTAAATCGCCGAAAAACAACGTGGTAAAAAGTGTCAGGGTGCTACCGCCGGAGCACGTGTCTCCGGGAAAAGGAGTTTAATAGAAAATCGCTAATAACTTCGCGAGTTTTGGTCGGATTTGTGTGCGGTTTTCACCGTTGGGTTAGTTTCGATGCGAACAATACGATCCCATCAAAAAAAATAGTGAAAATCGTGAAAAAATTTTTGACAGTTTGTGATGACATCTGAGTGACAAGCAATACCCAGGCGACAAATATTTTATCGGCGAGCAGTTCCCAGGGGACAAAATTTGAACTTACCGTTACTGCTTGAAAACTGCCCGATTTTTTAAAAAGTGTGCGGAAAATTCTGGGAAGGTGGGTAGTGCCTCGGGAGCTCGAATCTGCTCGATTCGACCAGATCGTGCAACTCGAAAATTGCTCGAATTTTTCGAATCTGCTCGAAAAATTTGAAAAATTCGGGAAGCTGTGGAGGGGTGTAGAGCGACTTGACTAGAGTGAAAAACACGGGAAAATTATTTTCCCCCTTCCCCGTCTCCTCCAGGGGCCAGAATCACAGCAGCTGGGCGGCGCAGCATCCCTGGGGTCATCTCGACCCCACGGGGTCATATCGATCCCCAGGATTATCTTGACCCACAAGGGAGTTTACCACGAAGATGGAACTCTCAAATCGCAGTTTGAGGCCTCGGCAGCCATCCGTCGATTGCGGCATGGGTGCGGTTCAGAAGAAAACCGCAGTGTCAGCCAAAATTGACACTGGACGTACACCCTGGCTGCACGTTTGAACGAGGAAAATGAGGTTCGTCTGCACCTGATGTTGCAGGCGGAGAAGGCGGAGAAGGCGGAACTGATGAAGACGGTAGCAGGTCTCCAGGCCACTGTTGAGGGATTGCAGAAGCAGCTTGCGGAGTCGCAGCAGGCCAGGCTTTCCGCCGAAGCGGACGCAAAGAAGGAGAGAGATGCATTGCTGGCCGAGATCCGCGATCTAGGGAAGCAATTGCGCCAGGAGCTCTGCTGGCAACGCGGGCAACAGCAGCAAGCACAACCTGGTCCGTCAGTGACAACGGCGGTTACGCTCCCGGCCTACCAGGTGCCAACGGGAGAAGACATCCGGCAAGTGGAGCAGCCCAGCTTCGCTGAGGTCGTCCGCCGCAAATATCGCGGCATGGCTAAGGGAAACCCCGGCAGCCCCTCAGCAGCAGCAGCAGCAGGAAAACCAGCAGCAGCATCAACAACAACAACAGCAGCAGCAGCGGCAGCCACAGCGACAGCAGGTCACAGGCTCGCAGCAGCAACAACAGCAGCAGCAGCGCCAGCCACAGCGACAGGCGGTCGCAGGCACGCAGCAGCAGCAACAGCGTCGGCAGCAGCAACAACAGCAGCAGCAACAACACCAGCAGCGGCCTACTGCTGTACAGGCGCAGCGTAGCGAGCAGTTGCACCAGGAGCGACGACGTCCAGCACGCCCTCGGCAGGACCAGCTCATCTTTGAGCCGGCCGAGGGCTGCTCTTACAAGGCGCTCTTCGAAAAGATCCGCCTGAATCAGCGCCTGGCGGAGGAGAACAAGCACGTGCATCAGGGCTACCGCACGACCCGCGACTTCCTTCGCCTTACACTCAAAAGGATGCAGATGCCGCTGTGCTGCTGCAGCGCATCCAGGAGGAGGTCGGTGATTTGGCCACTGGCCGGATCATCACGGAGATGGCCGAGGTGATGATTACCGGCATCGACATGTTGGCCACAAAGAGGATGTGGAACGTGGCCTGCAGCGGGCGCTGGAACGCACAGTAGTTGCAGCAACCACGTCCTTGTGGGAGCGTCGTGATGGGACGCAGCGTGCCCGTGTCCGACTTCCACGGAGGGACGCTGACCTTCTGGCGGACAAACGTATCCTTGTTGGATACTCGGCGTGCCTGGTGCGCAGCGCGCCAAAACAGCAGCGAAGCGCCGTTCGCTGTTTCCGCTGCTTGGAGCGTGGACACACCACTGCAGACTGCGCCGGCGTGGATCGTTCCGGCCTATGCCTGCGATGCGGAGCCACGGATCATCGCGCGGCATCATGCACCTGCGATCCGAAGTGCATCGTTTGTGGCGGCCCACACCGCATCGCCGCCCCCATGTGCCCAGGCCCGCAACCACAATGTTGAACGTCCTGCAGTTCAACGCCAACCATTGCGAGAACGCCCAGGACCTGGCGTTGCATGTGTTGACCACCGAGGGTCTTGACGTTCTGCTCTTGTCCGAGCCCTATTGCGTACCGCGCAATAACGGCAATTGGGTAACGGACGAGAGTAAGACGGTTGCCATCGTCGTCAACGGCAACCGGCTGCCGATACAGCGTATCAGGCACCGTCAGACCCTCGGTGTGGTTGCGGCCGACGTCGGTGGAATCGCTGTGGTGAGCTGCTATGTGTCGCCGCAGACAGGAGTCCCAGAGTTCCGAAGCACTATGGAAAAGATCGACCTGATCGTCCGCGGGTGCAGCCGGGTTCTCCTGGCCGGCGATTTCAACGCCATGCACCTGGACTGGGAAGCAGCAGGACTTGCCCGAAGGGCTTGGAGCTTCTCCAGTTGGCGGACAACCTCGGGCTGGTGCTACTGAACAAGGCAGACTGTCTGCCAACGTTCAAGGGGAACCGAGCGGACACAACTCGGTTTCCGCCCAGCCGACCGGACGTTACGTTCGCCAGTAGTGTGATCAGCCGTCTCGACCCGCGCGAGCACAGCGCCCGAGGCTGGCGCGTTCCCGACGTGGTAACGCTCAGTGATCACCGTTACGTCCGGTACGAGGTTGGCGTGAGTCCACCATCATCGAGGGATCGGGCAGCACGGCGTGGACAGCGCCCGGCCCGCGTAAGCAATGCCGGTACGCGCTGGAAGACCAGTCAGTTTGACTCCCAGCTTTTCGGGAAAGCGCTGGCCATGACTGGGTTCGCCCGTCAAGCTAACAGCGTCGAAAGCTTGGTCGAGTCGCTGACCAGCGTCTGCGACGAGACGATGTCGCGGGTCTTCCCAGCGCAGGACCACACAGGTCGGCCAGCTTACTGGTGGACTCCGGCGATCCAGACGATGATCGAAGAACTCTCCAGAAAGGAGCAAATGGCGATGAGGACCATTCCGCCCAACGAACAGCTCCAAACGGAACTCTTAGCTGCCAGAGAGAGCCTTCGGAAGGCTATTCGTTCGAGTAAGAACGAGGCGTTCGACCAGTTCTTGCTGTCGATCAGGGAGGATGAAACCGGAAACTTTTTCCGGAAGGTCTTCCACTGGTTCCAGGCGGCCCGCTCAGCCCCGGAACGCGATCCAGCAGAACTGCGGCGAATTGTCGACGCCTTGTTCCCGGTTCATCCGCCGGTAGAGTGGCCTGATCTCCGAGTTGGCAACATGGCGCCGCTCCGATCGATCGGCCTGACCGAGCTGGAGAATATAGCAGCCAGCATGCACCCGCGGAAGGCTCCTGGGCTTGATGGAGTACCGAACGCCGCCCTTACGGTTGCTCTCAGGCAGCAACCGGAGCCCTTCCGCCGGGTGTTTCAGGAGTGCCTGGACACGTCCTGCTTTCCGCAGCCGTGGAAAAGCAGCGACTGGTGCTCCTGCCAAAGCCAGGCAAGTCACCGGGCGAGCCGTCGTCATTTCGCCCGATTTGCCTGCTTGACAACACAGGCAAGGCTTTGGAGCGGCTGCTGTTGAACCGGCTCAACGAATATATCGAGGATCCAGAGAGTCCGCAACTGTCTGAGCAGCAGTTCGGATTCCGGCGAGGGCGATCGACTCTGCAGGCCATACAGCAAGTCGTAGACGCGGGACGAAGGGCGAAGTCCTTTGGCAGGACGAACAACCGTGACCGGCGCTGCCTCATGGTTGTTGCCCTGGACGTCCGTAACGCGTTCAACACGGCTAGCTGGCAGAGCATCGCCGAGGCGCTCCAGGCGAAAGGAGTCCCCGTGCAGTTGTGCCGCATACTGCAGGACTACTTCGCCGACAGGGAGCTCACGTACGACACGGCGGACGGGCCGGTTACCCGCCGAGTATCGGCAGGTGTTCCACAGGGGTCTATATTGGGCCCCACATTGTGGAACATCATGTACGACGGTGTGCTAGCCGTAGAGCTCCCTGAGGGCGCCTCCATCGTGGGATTCGCCGATGATCTTGCGATCCTGGCAGCGGGGACAACACCGGAGCACGCAGCAGCGATTGCGGAGGAAGCGGTGGCAGCGGTCAACAGCTGGATGGTGCGGCACAAACTCTCCCTGGCGCCGGAGAAGACGGAGTTGCTGATGGTGTCGAGCAAGCGAAGCGGATACAAAACATCCCTGTGAACATCTGTGGAGTGGAAGTGCGCTCGAAGCGGTCGATCCGCTACTTGGGGTCATGCTACACGACCACCTGTCGTGGCGCCCACACGTCGAGATGGTCGCGGACAAGGCCCTCCGTGTGGTGCGAGCATTGCGTGGCGTCATGCGCAACCACAGCGGCCCCCAAGTGAGCAGCGGAAGCTGCTCGCCGCAGTGGCCGCGTCCATCATCCGCTACGGCGCACCCGTCTGGGCGGAAGCCGTGGACCTGCAGTGGTGCAGGCGGATTCTGGACCGCGTGCAACGGCCCTTGGCCCAGGGCATCACGAGCGCCTTCCACTCCACGAGCTGCGAGGTAGCGGTGGTTTTAGCCGGAGAACTGCCATACCACCTCCTGGTGAAGGAAGACGCCCGCTGCTACAACCGACTGCAGTTAAGCCCGGACAGCAGTCGAGAGGCGATTCGCCAGGAGGAAAGGGAGTCATCGCTGCAGCTGTGGCAGCAACAGTGGGACAACGAGGCGGCGAATAACACCAGCCGTTACTTACGTTGGGCCCACCGACAAGTGCCAGACGTGCGCCTGTGGACGGGACGGAAGCACGGAGAGGTAGATTTCTACCTCTCGCAGGTATTGAGTGGACACGCCTTCGTCCACGAATTCCTGCACGTGTTCGGGTTCGCTCCGTCCCCGGACTGTCCCAGGTGCGCAGGGTCGGTCGAGTCGGTGGCC
>NW_024412081.1:1322500-1327500 GCF_016920715.1 Anopheles arabiensis | reverse complement strand
TATGGTGCGCTTGCTTCAGTTGAAGGGATGTACTAGTACAGTTGTATTAATCGTTTATTTCACGATCTGGTCTTTTGGCTGGATCGTGAAAAACGCTAAGTCCCAAATCCTGAACTCGAGAAGAAAGCGCCAATGACAACGTTTTTGACTGGAGCTCCCTAGCATTCGGCTTTTTTCTACTTTGAAGGGATGCACTGTTGTATGAATTGTTTATTCACGAACTGGTCGTTTGATTGGATCGTGAAAAAAAAACGCTCAGTCCCAAATCCTGAACTCGACAGGAAAGCGCTGATTGCAAACATTTTGACTGGAAGTCCCTTGAAAATGGCGTTTTCGTTATTGGCATTATGTTGCACGTTTATTGTGGCTAGAACATTAATTATTCACAAAATGGCACCAAAGCTTGGCAAAAGTCGCGAAACACTCCTATCTCGACGCACCAGCAATCGCAACTTGATGCAAAATAAATTGCACGAGCTAATGATACTTGTACCATGCACAGTACACCGTACCAAAATATACCCCTGAAAGTGTGCAATTTGGTGCTACCCTAGGGAATATGTATGGAGAAGCCTAGCTACGTGTGTCGCACGTTCCAAGTTGCATGGACGTCGAACAGAGGCATGCAAAAGCACCTATCTAGGGGAATTACTCTACGTTCTAGTAGCAAGTGCGATTTTCCGGTCCAGCACGGCAGTACGCCTGCACGCATACACTCCATGTACCAAAAATGTACCAACCTAGGCGTTGCTCAGTAGCTTTTGGCGGCACATAGAAAAAGTATTCGAGTTCAGATTTTTGGGACTTAGCGTATTTTTAAAACTAATAACGAAAATTAAATTTTAAATCGGTAAACGGCTAGGAGTTGCTCAGTAGCTTTTGCGCAACGTGGCAAAAGTATTCGAGTTCAGATTTCTAGGACGTAGCGTATTTTTCAATCATAATAAACCGAATCAAACATAACAATGATGAAACTTACACCATGTCCCAAGGTTGTGCACAAAACGTAACGATAAAGTGCTGGCGAAGTTAGAGGTGCACCAAAATTGTGTACCGATCAGGGAAAGTACTCTACGTTCCTATGATTTGGGTGAAAAGTGTTATTTAACTGCTGGTTAGAATAGACAGTTGCTTATCATACACATCGCAAACGAACACCCCTTAGTGAGCATTAGCAAAAGTCAATTGCACAAAGCAAATGCAATACAAACTGATCAAGTACATTAAAGAACGCTACGTAGCAGGACTTCTTTCCAAGAATGGTGTCCGCAACGGGAGGGCAAGCGTCCTTCCCAGGTTTTCCTAGTAAACCTTGTATGGTAAACATACCCAAGCGTGTCTGTAAGCACGCAACGAAAGTCACGAACGGGCACATACCTAGGGAATGTACTCTACGTACTTGGACTTTTGTCCAAGAATGGTGTCCGCGACGGTCGGGCACTGCGACGCAATAACCAAATCCTAGGATTGTAACTTTAGTGTGCACAAACATAAACATTAACGCGTTCGCTCGGGCTGCGCCGTCCGTGTTGAACACAAATGTGGGTGATTATATGCGTGGAGGGACAAAAACATACGAGGAGGAGACAGTTTTCTGCACGATGTGCACAGAGCTCATTTCGTCGTCCCGGGCGAATGGAAAACACAAACATCGCGAGTATCGTTCTAGGTTTCTGTCTATAAAGGGCAGGCCAAAAGGTGACCGGTTGAGATAAGCATTTTAAGCATACAAACACTTTATTGGAACTTTTGATACAAAAACAAGGTACGTACATGTAGGTTGTACCAACATGGACATCTATGAACGCGTACGCTCGGGCTGCGCCCTCCGTCTTGTACTTTCCCTGATCGGTACACAGTTTTGGTGCACTGCTATTCCGACCGGCAACTTGTACCAACATATACATCCATGAACGCGTACGTAGTGTACTTTCCCTGATCGGTACACACTGTTGGTGCACGGCATAAGAAAAGAGCTAAAATGGTCAAACTCAATCCATTTCAACAATAGATAGTCGATAGTAGCTGTGCCGATGAAGTAGGGCACGATGCAAGTTAATGTTGTTTAATGAATAACATGTCCGCCATACATTTCAGTACAAAATTGCTCGGTCAGACCTACAAAGTGCTATATCTCGAATACGAGGCGTCGGACTGGGGGGTTGTAGAACAATTTTAAGTTCGTCTAATGATTCTACATCCGATTCTGGATAGCGGTTTTTGACCACTTTTCAATATTTTGTGACACCCCGAACCTAGGGGCAGCTCCTAGCTTTTTCAAAAATGTGCACCGATCGGGCCGGAGAGCTCGTGTGGCTCAAAACATGTTTTCGCTAAAACACCTCAAAACGTGTCGAGAACGCACCCTAGCTCTTGTTTTCAAAAGTTATGGCCATTTAAAGTGAGGTGGTTTTTGCTTCAAAATAGCTATTTTACCCGTCCCTATGGCCATGCTTTAAATTTTCACGAAAATGCCAGGTCAGACCTAGGGCGGGCCATATCTTGAATACTAAACGTCGCAGACATTGGTCGTAGAACAATTTTAAGTTCGTCTAATGATTCTACATCCGATTCTGGATAGCGGTTTTTGACCACTTTTCAATATTTTGTG
Source organism: Anopheles arabiensis (assembly GCF_016920715.1). Taxonomy (NCBI): domain Eukaryota; kingdom Metazoa; phylum Arthropoda; class Insecta; order Diptera; family Culicidae; genus Anopheles; species Anopheles arabiensis. The sequence goes on along the minus strand of NW_024412081.1, from coordinate 1,324,889 downwards.
ACACCCCGAACCTAGGGGCAGCTCCTAGCTTTTTCAAAAATGTGCACCGAACGGGCCGGAGAGCTCGTGTGGCTCAAAACATGTTTTTCGCTAAAACACCTCAAAACGTGTCGAGAACGCACCCTAGCTCTTGTTTTTCAAAAGTTATGGCCATTTAAAGTGAGGTGGTTTTTGCTTCAAAATAGCTATTTTACCCGTCCCTATGGCCATGCTTTAAATTTTCACGAAAATGCCAGGTCAGACCTAGGGCGGGCCATATCTTGAATACTAAACGTCGCAGACATTGGTCGTAGAACAATTTTAAGTTCGTCTAATGATTCTACATCCGATTCTGGATAGCGGTTTTTGACCACTTTTCAATATTTTGTGACACCCCGAACCTAGGGGCAGCTCCTAGCTTTTTCAAAATGTGCACCGAACGGGCCGGAGAGCTCGTGTGGCTCAAAACATGTTTTTCGCTAAAACACCTCAAAACGTGTCGAGAACGCACCCTAGCTCTTGTTTTCAAAAGTTATGGCCATTTAAAGTGAGGTGGTTTTTGCTTCAAAATAGCTATTTTACCCGTCCCTATGGCCATGCTTTAAATTTTCACGAAAATGCCAGGTCAGACCTAGGGCGGGCCATATCTTGAATACTAAACGTCGCAGACATTGGTCGTAGAACAATTTTAAGTTCGTCTAATGATTCTACATCCGATTCTGGATAGCGGTTTTTGACCACTTTTCAATATTTTGTGACACCCCGAACCTAGGGGCAGCTCCTAGCTTTTTCAAAATGTGCACCGAGCGGGCCGGAGAGCTCGTGTGGCTCAAAACATGTTTTTCGCTAAAACCCCTCAAAACGTGTAAGGAACGCACCCTAGATGATAAAAAGTGCAATCAGAATGTCAATCGACAACTTTGTTGGGGGTACCATTTTACTCTACGGGCCAGTAGCTTAGGCGCGCCAACAGCGCTTTCCTTTCGGGTTCCCATTTTTTGCCCTCCTGGGATTATGATCATTTGCTCATTGCCTACTATAGGGAGGGTACCTTGCTACGAGGTCAAACATGAAGATTGCACCAAATCGTAGTTTTTACCTCTATTTAGTCGTAGGAGCATGGTTTGCAGTGGCAGTGGGTCATTAAGCCCCCGTTTGGGTCATACGTCCCCTCCGCGATAAAAATCGTCGTATGCCTATAGTCCGAACTAATGAAGCAAAAGTGGTGTCTGGTGGGCTCTGCCGATGATTTTAACCTATGATTTTGAGCTTCCACCCTATAAAAACGTTCCCTGGAGCAGTACATCACGGGTCTACGGACCCAAAGACTTCGTCGTGATGGTTTCTAGTAAAAAAGTTGTAACAGCTAAGGGTTTTGAATACGCGTATATTAACCATTGCTTGAAACTAAGCTTCGTTGTCTTTAAACTCTGCAAGACCAATCGAACTTCTTAGGGAAACCCGAAGGATTCACGCTAAGCTCGATGAGCTATTATGGGTAGTGGTGCATGATCTGGTGTTCCTTGGATCTAATCCAATGAATAAATTTATGAGGGTATATATGGTGCAGGGCACAAAGCGTGATGAAACCGGGTCTCCCTACCAAATGTGGCATATTTTTTCCTGAGAGCGAAGCTCAGACCCACGTAGGGGAGAGCGAAGTGGAACTTAAATGTTCTATGCAGCAAATGTTCGCCATGCGGATAAACAAGTTGGAATAGTTCAATGTAGTGTAATGCAAACACGAATCGCAAATAACGATACGGGACCCAGAAGCAATTCTGCGGATCCCTCGGGGAGTGGTGAGTTGATATAAATTAGAGGTGAAAGTCCAAGTTGTTCAAGCTCCGGCTCGGCAGCCGATACGAGGTTCCTGTTGGGCTTTGTACATCGCGCAGAGGCGCCGTTCGGTTCTAGCAATGATTCCCGCCACCATGTTCCATGCGTGCAGAGATCCGTTAGAGCTCGTTCAATGTGTCCCGCCGTGATTACGAAAAAGTCCAACAGTTGACCAAGTTGGGGGTGCGTCAAGTAAACGCGCAGAGATGCCGTTCGGTTTAGAGCAATGTCTCCCGTATCACGTTGGAGTTCTTCCACTAGTGCAGAGAGATCGCTGAACCGTTCAATGTGTCCCGTCGTGGTGTGCTTGTACCGAACACTTAGGATACACCATGCTTTGTTGGTTTGGGATAGGAGTGGTCGCGCAACTGCCTCCACGCCGCAAAGTGCCAGTTCGGATTGAAGGTCAACTTTAGCCGTTCAATGCATCAGTCGGTGGGTGTTCAGATGGCATCACAACTTCCCCTAGGTGCTTAAGTTGGTTGGGTTGTAAAACATGTGCACATGCGCAGAGTATCGTGCGTACTAGCAAAGTCTCCCGTCACGGTGGTTATGAATGAGTTCCATTCAG
>NW_024412081.1:1307500-1315000 GCF_016920715.1 Anopheles arabiensis | reverse complement strand
AGGCCATACGAGCTACCATTGTAGGGAACCAGACAGAAGTAATCTGTGCTGGAAATGCGGTTTGAGTGGACACAAGAAGCAAGCTTGTACCAACTCTGTCAAGTGTTTGGATTGCGGTACGAGGTCACAGAACCTTCACGCAACGGGCAGTTATATGTGTCCCCGAAGGCGAACGATTAGATCATAATGGTTAGGTTGCTACAACATAACCAGAATCATAGTTATGCTGCATTTCAGTTAATGTGGCAAACGATTAGGGAAGAATCTGCGGATATAGTGTTGATTGCAGATCCGTATCTGGCAACAACCAACGTCAAAGTGTTACGCAATGACGATAACACAGCAGCGGTAGTGGTTAACGCGGACTTACCAGTTAAGGTAGTCAGTAAGGCTTTGAAGGGTTTAATGATAGTTGACATAGGTGATATGCGAGTGGTTAGCGTTTACGCGCCACCTAGATTTAGTATGGAAGAGTTCCAGAACATGTTGGATAACACGGTAATGGCCGTAACCGGTATCCACAAATTCGTTATCGGGGGACTTCAACGCTTGGTCAGTAAGTTGGAACAACCAACTTGGCGAGCGTGGAGAAACCAGAAACGAAGAGGTGAGTTGGTTTTATCAACCTTTGCGCAGATTGACGCAATTTTATTGAACGACGGCAGCACCCCAACTTATGTTGGACCAGGGCGCACGTCAGTAGTTGATCTTACTTTTGCGAGCCGAACCGTAGCAAGATCATTTAAGTGGGTGGTGTTATCTAGCTATATGAACTCTGATCATCGTGCAATACGAATAGATCTTGAGACGCAAAGCGTGCGTAATCTGTCCCGACCCATAACGGGATGGAGCATCAAGTATTTTAGCAAAGATATATTTGAAGTTATGATGCAAGCCGCTTTTGAGACCGAGGTCACAACAAGCGAAGACTTAATGCGTATACTTGTCACGGCGTGCAATGCGACGATGACTAAACGTAAGAGGTACACTCCTAACAAGAGTGCATTTTGGTGGACGTTAGAGATTGAGGCACTTCGCAAAGAGTGCAAACACCGCGATCGATTAGCGCAAAGAGCTTTTAATACTGATCTCTATTCTACTTTTAGGGACGAGTTCAAGGTGGCACGGAATGCCCTCAAGCGATTGATCAAGCATACCCGACAGAGGAAGTGGAAAGAGTTCCTGGGAACAGCGAACAACGCATCATTTGGTATAGTATATCATACGTTCAAGAAAGTGGCCGAGGGTTCGATTGGACCCCGAACCATGACATTGGACGAGTTTAGGGAAGTGGTGAGCGAGCTTTTTCCTACTCACCCAAACACGGTGTGGCCTGATTATCGTATCGATCAGCCACGAGAGTTTGAAAGGGTAACTAATGATGAGATTCTTGCGGTTGCCAGGAGACTACCTAACAAGAAGGCGCCGGGACCAGATGGTATCCCGAATGAGGCGCTGAAAGTTGGTATGTTGACTGCAACCGATGCATTTTGCAGGGTTTACCAAGGCTGTTTAGAGAACGCGAAGTTCCCCGATGAGTGGAAAAGGCAGAGGTTGGTGTTAATACCGAAGCCGAACAAACCACCAGGGAACCGGGTTCAGTTCGCCCCATTTGTCTACTAGACGGGGCAGGTAAAGGTTTAGAACGCATCATAGTGCAACGGCTAAATGCACACATCGAGGAGGTCAACGGACTGTCTGACGACCAATTTGGTTTCAGAAGTCGTCGATCTACAGTTGATGCGATTCAACGGGTAGTGGACATTGTTTCGGTAGCTAGAAGTAGAAACAGATACAGTGGACGGTATTGTGCGGTTGTTACATTAGATGTTACTAATGCTTTTAACAGTGCTTCATGGTTGGCGATTGCAAATGCTTTACAGAGAATTAACACTCCTAAATATCTTTATGATATCATTGGTGATTATTTTAGGAATCGTGTGCTGATGTATGATACCACAGATGGACCGGCAGAGATTGCAGTCACATCGGGTGTACCTCAAGGCTCGGTACTTGGCCCAACGTTATGGAACCTCATGTACGACGGAGTCCTACGAGTTGCAATGGTGGAAGGTGCACGGATTATCGGCTATGCAGACGATATAGTACTGTTGGTGGAAGGTAATTGTGTTGATGATATTGAAATTCTCGTTTCCAGTCAGATTCGCATCATCGACCGATGGATGACCGACAACGGATTAAAGATAGCCCCGACTAAGACCGAGTTTATTATGGTCAGTTCCCATCAGAGGATACAGCATGGGGCTATCAGGGTAGGTGATCACGTAGTACATTCGTCGCGCAGCTTAAAGTACTTGGGGATGGTCCTAGATGACCGCCTCGATTACACTTCACACATCAGGTATGCGGTGGAGAGAGCGACGAAGCTATGGACCACCTTGGTAAGGATGATGCCTAATAAGGCAGGTCCGAGTAGTAATGCTAGGCGAGCAATTGCTCTTACTGTTGTGGCGAAGGTCCGGTATGCCTCGCCCATTTGGTGTCATACCCTTAGATTTGCTAACCGTAGACAATGGCTACGACGGTTTTACCGGCCAGTAGTCCAGCGAGTTATCTCTTCTTTCAGGACAACTTCTCATGATGCAGTCTGCGTGCTTGCGGGAATGATCCCTTCATCTCCTCCTGGACGAGGACTCCAGGACTTTTCATCGGAGACGAGCAGAGAACATCGCCGGATCGGTTGCACGTAACATGGAACGTGTCACAACTATGGAACGATGGCAACGAGAATGGGATGAGAGTGTTCACGGTCGGTGGACATACCGTCTCATACCCGACGTCAACAGATGGATAAGTAGAAGATTTGGTGGTGTAGATTTCTTTCTTTCTCAGTTTCTTTCCAGCCATGGCTTCTACGCCTACCAGCTTCATCGGATGCAGTTAACGGGTTCGCCGCTATGTGATGCGTGCGAGGAACCTGAGGACGCCGAACACACGATATTCCATTGTGTACGTCATCGTGAATTAATCATCAGACTTCAGCATCAAGTCGACGAGGAGTTAACGCCGGAGAACATCATCGGAGTTATGTCTGCTAACAGATATAACTGGAGCATGGTTCATCAAGCAGTACGGGCGATTATGATTCGACAACAACATCGAAGACACGTCATCGAACGAGGCGAACGACGTGCTTTGCTCGCCAACATCCAGTTGGCCTTGCAGAGCAGCGACAGTGACGACGAGTAACGACAAGGATTCATCGTAGTTCATCGTAGCTTCATCGCCGAGGGCTAGACAGTGGCTAATCACCACTGTTGGAAGCCATTCGTTGCCTGGGATGATGGACATCCACCGCCCGAGTGACGTCGATACCCTAACGGGTGATCCACTCGGGGCCGGTTGAAGGCACGGAGGGGTTTTAGTGAGTAAGAATCTCACACTACCGGGGTTGATCACCCAGGTGTCTTATGCAAGATTTCCCTTCGATAACAAAAAAAAAAAAAAAAAAAGGTAGCCAAATGCGCCCGGCAAAGTCCGACCACCACCTCCACGCGGTGCCGGGCGGGGTAGGGAGCCCGTCATTAAGTTGACGAGGCCCCGAGCTAACGGTGGCGGTGAAGACGGCGTTGAGCATGACAACGTCGCAGTGGAGGGTGTGGTGTTAAGTCGCCACACCCTACATTCTGTCAAGCGGGATACTGAACTCGAGAGGATAATACCTCTGCGCGGATTAGACTAGGGTACGGTTTATGGAATAATTAGGATGTACACGGGCTGGCGGATGAACCCGCCGAACCCTTAGTAAAGCAGGGTGAAACCTGCTTGAAACGGGGAGGGCTAAGGGGATTCTGTCACCGCTCTATTAAAACTTAGCAAGTCTTAGGTAGCGCTCAAGACTGTCGCCATACGATACGCTCTATGGCAAATGCAGGTGTGGGTGGGTTCAGCCCCACTTTGCTCCGGTTCGGCACTGAGCCCGTCGTCTCATAAGGGCGCGGGCCAACCCTCGCGTGGAGCTCCCTGTTTCATAGCCACCCACGGAACCAAATAGGAGACTGCATAAACAGACGCGGATAGCGGGCCTGAGTTTGAGCCCAATAGAATGAGTAACACGAAAACTAAGAAGGTCAAAAGACCAAGGGGTTGACAAGAAAGATCCGGACCAAGCGTTCATGGATCTTCAAGATCGAATGGAGGCGATGCGTTTTGGGATAAGCAAACTCGATGATGAGTCTTCCCATTTTACGCTAGTAACGGTGATGATGGACTTCCTCGATGAGGTTATGTCCGAATTTCGAAGGTACAGAGCCGTTAATCGCATGCAGCAGGTCCTCGATCGTCAAACGCAAACGTCGTTTGACGGTAACGATGGATTCGGGCCGCAAACGCGAAAAGGCAGAAGACCAGTGGCTGATGACCAACAGCCTGGTCCAAGTGGGTTGCAAAGGTTGCAACAACAACAACAACAACCATCGAGGTTGACCCCTGTTAGGGAAGCGGTGGAAAATATTCCAAGTCCGAGAAACGGACCGAATATTAATGAGGGTAGAATTAATAAGAGGAAGAAGAAGAAGAGCAAGAAGAAGCAGAATAAGCCCAGGAAGCGGCCTGAGGCTCTGCTGATATCGGACTGCACTTCCGAGGAGCTGGCGAAATTGCTCAAGGAAATGAAGCAGTCCGATGCTCTTAAATCGGTTGGAGAGACAATCTCTAAGGTCCGACGGGCCCAGAATGGAGGCATGTTGCTAGAACTTAAGCAGGGTAGTTCTGCTAGTGCAATTGCCCCAAAGGTTAAGGAAGCGGTGAAGGGCAAGGCGTCAGTGAGAACGCTAGCTCCTTCTAAAATGATTGAGATCATGCATCTCGATGAAATCACCACCCCAGAGGAGGTTGCGGAGTCTGTCAAAGCACAGCTCAACATCGAGATAGAAATAGATCGTATCAAAATGAAGAAAGGCCGCGCGGCCGGTACGCAGTGGGCACGGATCAACGTATCGCTGCCAGACTTTCAAAGCTTCCTGAATTTGGGAAAGCTGAAAGTTGGTTGGTCGATATGCCATATCCGCGAGGTTATGGAAGAGCAGAAATGCTATAAGTGTTGGAAGGTAGGCCATACGAGCTACCATTGTAGGGAACCAGACAGAAGTAATCTGTGCTGGAAATGCGGTTTGAGTGGACACAAGAAGCAAGCTTGTACCAACTCTGTCAAGTGTTTGGATTGCGGTACGAGGTCACAGAACCTTCACGCAACGGGCAGTTATATGTGTCCCCGAAGGCGAACGATTAGATCATAATGGTTAGGTTGCTACAACATAACCAGAATCATAGTTATGCTGCATTTCAGTTAATGTGGCAAACGATTAGGAAGAATCTGCGGATATAGTGTTGATTGCAGATCCGTATCTGGCAACAACCAACGTCAAAGTGTTACGCAATGACGATAACACAGCAGCGGTAGTGGTTAACGCGGACTTACCAGTTAAGGTAGTCAGTAAGGCTTTGAAGGGTTTAATGATAGTTGACATAGGTGATATGCGAGTGGTTAGCGTTTACGCGCCACCTAGATTTAGTATGGAAGAGTTCCAGAACATGTTGGATAACACGGTAATGGCCGTAACCGGTATCCACAAATTCGTTATCGGGGGACTTCAACGCTTGGTCAGTAAGTTGGAACAACCAACTTGGCGAGCGTGGAGAAACCAGAAACGAAGAGGTGAGTTGGTTTTATCAACCTTTGCGCAGATTGACGCAATTTTATTGAACGACGGCAGCACCCCAACTTATGTTGGACCAGGGCGCACGTCAGTAGTTGATCTTACTTTTGCGAGCCGAACCGTAGCAAGATCATTTAAGTGGGTGGTGTTATCTAGCTATATGAACTCTGATCATCGTGCAATACGAATAGATCTTGAGACGCAAAGCGTGCGTAATCTGTCCCGACCCATAACGGGATGGAGCATCAAGTATTTTAGCAAAGATATATTTGAAGTTATGATGCAAGCCGCTTTTGAGACCGAGGTCACAACAAGCGAAGACTTAATGCGTATACTTGTCACGGCGTGCAATGCGACGATGACTAAACGTAAGAGGTACACTCTAACAAGAGTGCATTTTGGTGGACGTTAGAGATTGAGGCACTTCGCAAAGAGTGCAAACACCGCGATCGATTAGCGCAAAGAGCTTTTAATACTGATCTCTATTCTACTTTTAGGGACGAGTTCAAGGTGGCACGGAATGCCCTCAAGCGATTGATCAAGCATACCCGACAGAGGAAGTGGAAAGAGTTCCTGGGAACAGCGAACAACGCATCATTTGGTATAGTATATCATACGTTCAAGAAAGTGGCCGAGGGTTCGATTGGACCCCGAACCATGACATTGGACGAGTTTAGGGAAGTGGTGAGCGAGCTTTTTCCTACTCACCCAAACACGGTGTGGCCTGATTATCGTATCGATCAGCCACGAGAGTTTGAAAGGGTAACTAATGATGAGATTCTTGCGGTTGCCAGGAGACTACCTAACAAGAAGGCGCCGGGACCAGATGGTATCCCGAATGAGGCGCTGAAAGTTGGTATGTTGACTGCAACCGATGCATTGCAGGGTTTACCAAGGCTGTTTAGAGAACGCGAAGTTCCCCGATGAGTGGAAAAGGCAGAGGTTGGTGTTAATACCGAAGCCGAACAAACCACCAGGGAACCGGGTTCAGTTCGCCCCATTTGTCTACTAGACGGGGCAGGTAAAGGTTTAGAACGCATCATAGTGCAACGGCTAAATGCACACATCGAGGAGGTCAACGGACTGTCTGACGACCAATTTGGTTTCAGAAGTCGTCGATCTACAGTTGATGCGATTCAACGGGTAGTGGACATTGTTTCGGTAGCTAGAAGTAGAAACAGATACAGTGGACGGTATTGTGCGGTTGTTACATTAGATGTTACTAATGCTTTTAACAGTGCTTCATGGTTGGCGATTGCAAATGCTTTACAGAGAATTAACACTCCTAAATATCTTTATGATATCATTGGTGATTATTTTAGGAATCGTGTGCTGATGTATGATACCACAGATGGACCGGCAGAGATTGCAGTCACATCGGGTGTACCTCAAGGCTCGGTACTTGGCCCAACGTTATGGAACCTCATGTACGACGGAGTCCTACGAGTTGCAATGGTGGAAGGTGCACGGATTATCGGCTATGCAGACGATATAGTACTGTTGGTGGAAGGTAATTGTGTTGATGATATTGAAATTCTCGTTTCCAGTCAGATTCGCATCATCGACCGATGGATGACCGACAACGGATTAAAGATAGCCCCGACTAAGACCGAGTTTATTATGGTCAGTTCCCATCAGAGGATACAGCATGGGGCTATCAGGGTAGGTGATCACGTAGTACATTCGTCGCGCAGCTTAAAGTACTTGGGGATGGTCCTAGATGACCGCCTCGATTACACTTCACACATCAGGTATGCGGTGGAGAGAGCGACGAAGCTATGGACCACCTTGGTAAGGATGATGCCTAATAAGGCAGGTCCGA
>NW_024412081.1:1300000-1302500 GCF_016920715.1 Anopheles arabiensis | reverse complement strand
CTGCGCCCTCCGTCTTGTACTTTCCTGATCGGTACACAGTTTTGGTGCACTGCTATTCCGACCGGCAACTTGTACCAACATATACATCCATGAACGCGTACGTAGTGTACTTTCCCTGATCGGTACACACTGTTGGTGCACGGCATAAGAAAAGAGCTAAAATGGTCAAACTCAATCCATTTCAACAATAGATAGTCGATAGTAGCTGTGCCGATGAAGTAGGGCACGATGCAAGTTAATGTTGTTTAATGAATAACATGTCCGCCATACATTTCAGTACAAAATTGCTCGGTCAGACCTACAAAGTGCTATATCTCGAATACGAGGCGTCGGACTGGGGGTTGTAGAACAATTTTAAGTTCGTCTAATGATTCTACATCCGATTCTGGATAGCGGTTTTTGACCACTTTTCAATATTTTGTGACACCCCGAACCTAGGGGCAGCTCCTAGCTTTTTCAAAAATGTGCACCGATCGGGCCGGAGAGCTCGTGTGGCTCAAAACATGTTTTCGCTAAAACACCTCAAAACGTGTCGAGAACGCACCCTAGCTCTTGTTTTTCAAAAGTTATGGCCATTTAAAGTGAGGTGGTTTTGCTTCAAAATAGCTATTTTACCCGTCCCTATGGCCATGCTTTAAATTTTCACGAAAATGCCAGGTCAGACCTAGGGCGGGCCATATCTTGAATACTAAACGTCGCAGACATTGGTCGTAGAACAATTTTAAGTTCGTCTAATGATTCTACATCCGATTCTGGATAGCGGTTTTTGACCACTTTTCAATATTTTGTGACACCCCGAACCTAGGGGCAGCTCCTAGCTTTTTTCAAAAATGTGCACCGAACGGGCCGGAGAGCTCGTGTGGCTCAAAACATGTTTTTCGCTAAAACACCTCAAAACGTGTCGAGAACGCACCCTAGCTCTTGTTTTTCAAAAGTTATGGCCATTTAAAGTGAGGTGGTTTTTGCTTCAAAATAGCTATTTTACCCGTCCCTATGGCCATGCTTTAAATTTTCACGAAAATGCCAGGTCAGACCTAGGGCGGGCCATATCTTGAATACTAAACGTCGCAGACATTGGTCGTAGAACAATTTTAAGTTCGTCTAATGATTCTACATCCGATTCTGGATAGCGGTTTTTGACCACTTTTCAATATTTTGTGACACCCCGAACCTAGGGGCAGCTCCTAGCTTTTTCAAAAATGTGCACCGAGCGGGCCGGAGAGCTCGTGTGGCTCAAAACATGTTTTTCGCTAAAACCCCTCAAAACGTGTAAGGAACGCACCCTAGATGATAAAAAGTGCAATCAGAATGTCAATCGACAACTTTGTTGGGGGTACCATTTTACTCTACGGGCCAGTAGCTTAGGCGCGCCAACAGCGCTTTCCTTTCGGGTTCCCATTTTTTGCCCTCCTGGGATTATGATCATTTGCTCATTGCCTACTATAGGGAGGGTACCTTGCTACGAGGTCAAACATGAAGATTGCACCAAATCGTAGTTTTACCTCTATTTAGTCGTAGGAGCATGGTTTGCAGTGGCAGTGGGTCATTAAGCCCCCGTTTGGGTCATACGTCCCCTCCGCGATAAAAATCGTCGTATGCCTATAGTCCGAACTAATGAAGCAAAAGTGGTGTCTGGTGGGCTCTGCCGATGATTTTAACCTATGATTTTGAGCTTCCACCCTATAAAAACGTTCCTGGAGCAGTACATCACGGGTCTACGGACCCAAAGACTTCGTCGTGATGGTTTCTAGTAAAAAGTTGTAACAGCTAAGGGTTTTGAATACGCGTATATTAACCATTGCTTGAAACTAAGCTTCGTTGTCTTTAAACTCTGCAAGACCAATCGAACTTCTTAGGGAAACCCGAAGGATTCACGCTAAGCTCGATGAGCTATTATGGGTAGTGGTGCATGATCTGGTGTTCCTTGGATCTAATCCAATGAATAAATTTATGAGGGTATATATGGTGCAGGGCACAAAGCGTGATGAAACCGGGTCTCCCTACCAAATGTGGCATATTTTTTCCTGAGAGCGAAGCTCAGACCCACGTAGGGGAGAGCGAAGTGGAACTTAAATGTTCTATGCAGCAAATGTTCGCCATGCGGATAAACAAGTTGGAATAGTTCAATGTAGTGTAATGCAAACACGAATCGCAAATAACGATACGGGACCCAGAAGCAATTCTGCGGATCCCTCGGGGAGTGGTGAGTTGATATAAATTAGAGGTGAAAGTCCAAGTTGTTCAAGCTCCGGCTCGGCAGCCGATACGAGGTTCCTGTTGGGCTTTGTACATCGCGCAGAGGCGCCGTTCGGTTCTAGCAATGATTCCCGCCACCATGTTCCATGCGTGCAGAGATCCGTTAGAGCTCGTTCAATGTGTCCCGCCGTGATTACGAAAAAGTCCAACAGTTGACCAAGTTGGGGGTGCGTCAAGTAAACGCGCAGAGATGCCGTTCGGTTTAGAGCAATGTCTCCCGTATCACGTTGGAGTTCTTCCACTA
>NW_024412081.1:1282500-1292500 GCF_016920715.1 Anopheles arabiensis | reverse complement strand
TGCATTTCTGCCCGGGCTGCGCGCTGTCGTTCCCTAAGCCTCGCCACCGCGAGACGGTTAATCTCCGTCTCCGCTCAGTCCTTGGTGAGGGCGGTGGTGGGGCTGGGCGTTCAGCTTGTCGCTGCTGCGTTGCGGCTCTTCTGACTGCGTTGCGGTTGTCATTATACCGCCGCAGTCTCTCTTGTCGAAGGACGTCAGCGTTTCGGAGCTGGGCGTTGTCGGCAAGTACGCCCTACTCGAACAAGGACGTACGGAAGTCGTCCCAGTCGCGCTGAAGCACTGACGTAATCTGCTGGGCAGCCTCGCAGACGTTGCTCCAATTCTGCTGACTCTCGAGCATGTGGGCCAGCAACGTGTCCGGATTGATGCCGTTCATCAGTTGCTCGCGAACATCGGCGAAGCGTGGGCACAAGAACATCGCGTGTTCGGCGCTCCCACGTACGCCGGGGCAATGCGTGCAGTCCGGGGACGAGGTGAATTTCATGTCAGCGAGATACTCACGGAAAAATCCGTGACCGGAGATTATCTGCGACAGATGAAAATTCACCTCTCCATGCTTCCGCGACTGCCATGCACCGATGTCCGGAATGAGGCGGTGTGCCCACCGGACGTAACTGCTAGCTTGATGACTAGCCGCGTCGCTGTCCCAGGTGGCCTGCCACTCGGCGATGGTCCTATCTCGTTCCTCCTTCCTTAGCTGCGCGCTGCTTCCAGTCCCACGGCGGCTGTGCACCCTGGTGTCCTCGCGGATGGCTCTGCAGATCGGCAGTAGACCCGCCAGCAGCACTGCGGTCTCGTACCGAACCGTCCGGAACGTCCGGGCCACGGCGATGGCTGACTTGCGCTGGACTCGCTCCAGCAACCTGCGGCACTCGCGAGTGTTCAGCGCCTCGTGCCATACAGGTGCAGCGTAGCGCATAACCGAATCAGCCACCGCTGCCAGAAGACGGGACTTCGACATCTTCGGCCCCGGTGGTTCGGCATCAACCGACTGACCGCCTGCGCGGTCTGCTCCGCCCGCTGCGTCACTGCAGTCACATGCGGCAACCAAGATAAATGGTCGTGGACCAACACGCCCAAGTGTTTGATGTAACGCGAAAAGGTACTGCTACTCCTCCCACGTTGATGGTTATGTGGCTTGGAGGCTGCTTCAGGCTAGAGATTATGGTCATCTCCGTCTTAGCCGGTGCCAGCTCCAAGTGGTGCTGCTGCATCCACTGGTCGACTGCTGACACCGCTGCTTCCGCCACTGCTGCAGACTCCTCCGGCGTCCTACCGGGGCCAGGACGACCAGATCATCGGCGTAGCCAATGACTTTGGCCTCGTCGGGTAGGGGAATCCGCAGCACCCCGTCGTACATTACGTTCCACAATGTTGGGCCCAAGATGGACCCTTGTGGAACTCCCGCGCTGACGCAACGTACGACGGGTCCCTCGCTGGTAGTGTAGATCAGCTCCCGATCCGAGAAATAAGACTGCAGGATTTTCAGCAGAGCTGAGGGGACCCCTTTTCCCGCAACGCGTTGGCGATTGACTGCCAACTTGCAGTATTAAATGCGTTGCGGACATCCAGCGCAACCACCATCAGGCAACGTTTGTCGCGGCTGTTGGTGCGACCAAACGCGCTGGCCGTCTTGCCTGCGTCCACCAAGCTTTGGATGGCACTGATGGTGGATCGTCCACGACGAAAGCCGTACTGCGCGTCCGAAAGCTGCGGTGAATCCGGGTCCTCGAGGTGTCTGTTCAGGCGATTGAGGATAAGCCGCTCCAGCACTTTGCCTAGTGCGTCCAGCATGCATAGTGGCCTGTAGGAGCTGCTTTCTCCGAGGGCTTTACCTGGCTTGGGCAGCAGTACCAAGCGCTGCCGTTTCCACTGTTGCGGAAACGTACCAGTGTTGAGGCAGTCCTGGTACACACGGCAGAGAACCCCCGGGTACTTCTCAATCGCGACCTTCACCGCAGCATTGGGGATCCCATCCAGTCCTGGCGCCTTCCTTAAAGCCATATGAGCCGCGATCTCCTGCAGCTCTTCGGGGTCACACGTTCTAAATTGGACGCTCCCGAATCGACATCGCCGGTTTCCGGCCAAGAGACCGGTGGGTGGGTGGGGAACAGATCGGAAACGATCCGTCCCAGCTCGACCGGGTCTGTCTCAGGCGGTACACGACTGCCGCGCAGATGAGACAGAACAACCTGATACCCCATTCCAAACTCGTTCTCCTCGGCGATGTCGATAAGCTTAGCAAACTCTGCGCGTTTGCTAGCTTTAATGGCTTTCTCCAATCTGGTCTTCGCAGTCCGGTGCTCAGCTGCGGCGAGACTCCTCTCCTGCAGATCGGCGGTTAGGCGCATCCGTTCACGGGCCGCAATGCACTCATTCCGCAGCTCTTCAATTACCGGTGACCACCAAAAGACGTCGCGATGTTGATGCTGCAACACGTTGGGGCCCGCTGCATGGCAATGTCGCACGCGTCGACCATTGCGTCGACTAAGCCAGCATGGGTCGTCGCCTGTTCCACAAAGTTCACGTCCTCGAGAGCAGAACGGAAACTCTCTTCATGGAACTGCGTGGTAATCCATCGCCTACCAGCGCAGATAACGCGTTGCCGGCCGGCTGACGGACCACCATTCGACGACCCGCGGGACTGTTGTTCTGCTTCCCCAACGGTGTATGTCACCAGTTGGTGATCGGACCGGGCAAACTCGTGCACCTCCCACGTTTCTGGCCGAGCGATGGACTGAGTGGCGAAGCAGACGTCAATGACGCTGCTGGTGGCCGCTCCTCTGCCAATGAACGTGGGTTGATTCCCGGAGTTGACCACTTGTAGTTGGACACTCTGCACTAGCTGCAGCAGATCTTCACCTCTCTGGCTGTTCCTGGCACTACCCCACTCCGTGTGCCAGGCGTTAAAATCGCCGGCGATGACGACGTGGGAGTGGGATGATGCCTCCAGCTGAACAGCAGCCAGAAAGCCTTCATAGTCCTCCTCTGGGCGTCTGGGTCGAGCGTAGCAGCTAATGAAGACGATGCCACCAATCTGTGCAGCTACAACTCCAGGCACAGGACTGCGCCACACCCGCTGGATTGGGTAAGAGCTTGTAGCCACAACTGCTACCGATTTGGCGGCATCGTACGCCCAACGCCCGTTGTTCGCCGGTGGTCGGTAGATGTCCGACAGGAGCAGGACGTCAGCACGGTGTTCACGCGCTGCTTGGAGCGCCAAGTCCTGCCCTGCCTGACAGTGATCCACATTGATTTGCGCAACTTTCAGATTGAAGGCGAAGCCGGATGTTCGCAGCTCATGTGCCCAATGCGATGAGGTCCACCGCAGGCCGCGCACTTGACGTCGCTGGAGCAGTCCCGGGCTTTGTGACCTTCACTGCCACACCGGATGCAGAGTTGCTGACGGTCTGTCGGGGAACGGCATGCGTGAGCAAGGTGGCCGCGCTCCAGGCATCGATAGCAGCGTTGGCGCTCAGGTGCTGCCTTTTCGACGCCTCTGACTTTGCTGATGCAGCCACACAGTCGGAGCTTCGAACCCTCGAGGGCAGCGGCAGCCTTAGCGGGCAGGCGGACTCGAGCTCGCTGGGTGCCATCTTGCAGCTCCCACGCGCTCACTCGGGCGATTTCAATCGGCTCCTGGAACTCTCCCTCAATGGCCTTTTGATGTCCTCTACTGTTGCCAGAGGATCGATGTTCGTTATCAGGACATCGGCCATGTCGGTGATCACCCGGGCTAGTCCGGCGTCACCAACAATCTCCTGAACTTCTGCACGGACCAGGCTGGCGTTGGCCGAATTGCTTAACTCCATTCGGAGGTTTGCGGCGTGGCTGCGCTTGCCCATTTTAAGGTGGTCTGCAAGGCCCTTGTGCGGGTCTTGTTTAACCGCATCCCGAACTTTCCGGTACAACGTGTACCAGGAGTGTCCGGCACTCGGGACCACCTCTATCTTGTCCGGCCTTGGCCAGACCTTTGCTGCTGCCGCTGCTGCTGTTGATGCGCCTGCTGCCGGAGTTGCGGCGGAACATACCGCTCACCCTGATGTTGCTGCTGACGCTGCTGCTGCTGTTGCTGCTGCTGACGCTGCTGCTGTCTACGCTGGTGCTGCTGCTGCTGTTGCTGCTGTGAGCCAGCGACCACCTGTTGCTGCTGCTGCTGCTGCTGCTGCTGCTGCTGCTGCTGCTGTTGCTGTTGCTGCTGCTGCTGGGAACGTGGCTTACCCGTAGCTTTTCCGCGATATCTACGCCGCACGACCTCACTAAAGGTGAGTTCCGGCACAACGTCTACGCGGACGGCTGTCGATGCCTCGCTGCGCGGCGGCATGACTGCGCGCGACGTCGACGCGCGGGGCTGCTCCTGCTCGTGCTGGTTCCGCTGCTGCTGTTGTTGTTGCTGCAGCTGCGGCGCAGAGGGTCGGCGCGGCAACGGAGTCGGAGGTTGGCGCGGACTAGCTGACGGTTGTCCGCCGGCAACCTTTGCTGCCAGAAGAGAGTTGAGCACGTCTCGGTCGCGCTGATGTGCGGCGGCGAGCTTCTCCATCTGTGCCTCCAACTTCTCCTCTCGTCGTTTTGCCTCCTCCTTTTCCTCTTGTAGCAGTTGGCACATGCCAGTTATCTGCTCGGAGAGGCGAGCATTGCTCCTTCATTTCTGCATTCTGCTCCTCTAGTCGTTGGATTGTTGCCTTAAGCAACTCGAGCTCCGGTGTGGCCGTGGCGGCCTTGGATGCCACGGCGGGCTTGTTGTTGCCTGTGACACTGACCCTAGGCAGCGCCACTCGAGGCTCGGTCACAAACAGCTTCGAGCCAGATGCCAAGCTGCTACGGCAGTCCACAGAGACTGACCTCGCACTCGCGCGCGTTGACATCCTGGATGATGCCATCATCTTTGCCGACTTTCAGGTTGGTGGGTTAAATAACCCTGGGGGTCGATGTGACCCCGGGGGTCAGTTGACCCGGGGGGTCGAGATGACCCCAAGTATGCAGCGCCGTCTAGCTGGTGTTCTGCCGCTCAATCGCTGCTGTAGAATCCTTCTTCCACGCTGGTTTTTCCACTATGGTCCGACTTGCGACCCCCCTGGTGTTGGGGGGAGGGGTGGCAGGTGGCGAAAAAATTACGAGAGGGTGCGTCGCTCACGTGGGGAATGGATCCGCACCAATCCCGAATTTTCCGGCACTTTTAGGGATTTTCGAAAAATTCGAGCAGTTTTCGAGTTGCTCGAACTACTCGAATCGAGCAGATTCGAGCTGCCGTGGGCACTACACTTCTTCTCGAATTTTCTGCGCACTTTTGTAAACTCGAGCACTTTTCGAGCAGTAACGGACTTTTCAAATTTTGCCCCTTGGGAACTGCTCCCCGGACAAAATTTGTCCCTTGGGTATTATAGAACTGTCACCAAGAAACGTCAAAAATTTTTTCACGATTTTCACAAATTTTTGATGCAATCTTATTGTACGCATAAAAACAAGCACAACGGTGAAAACCGCACACGAATCCGAGCAAAACTCGCGGAGTTATTCGCGATTTGCTATTTATTTCGATTTTTCGAAAGCACGTGCTCCGGCGGTAGCACCCCGACACTTTTATTTTCTCGTTTTTCACCGATTTTCGTTCTGTTTTTTAAATTCACGTTCAGCGTCACTACGCGCACCTTTAAAATCACATCCGGCACGAATCCGTGCGTTTTCACTGAGTTATTCACATTCAAAGTTCCCCATACAAATTGTATGGGGATGTAAACACACTTTTATGCACTTTAAACTTCTCAAAACGTCTCGAAAACACTTTTAAACGCTTTAGAAGCGTCGAATTATCCAGAATCGAGTGTTTCCGGCGCCAAAATCACACAGTTTTGCGCATTTTTCCACACCCGGAAATTTGGTACTACCGGGGGGGGCAAATGTACACAGAACAACACGAATTTTTAAAGCGCAAAAATCACAGAAATTCGACCAAATAACACTATCTATAGGTAAATTGGGTGCTCTGAACACGATTTTGAGGGTTTCAGAGCGATCCGAGGCCGTTTTACACACTTTTGCACACTTTGTCGGAGCGTGTTTACATACGTCTGTACCCGACGGCTACTCGATGAACACTACTACAGGGATAACTGGCTTGTGGCCGCCAAGCGTTCATAGCGACGTGGCTTTTTGATCCTTCGATGTCGGCTCTTCCTATCATTGTGAAGCAAAATTCACCAAGCGTAGGATTGTTCACCCTTTCAAGGGAACGTGAGCTGGGTTTAGACCGTCGTGAGACAGGTTAGTTTTACCCTACTGGTGTGTGCTTATAGTCGCTATCTTAACGGAATTCCTGTGCAGTACGAGAGGAACCACAGGTACGGACCACTGGCTCAATACTAGTCCGACCGGACTTTGGTATGACGCTACGTCCGCTGGATTATGCCTGAACGCCTCTAAGGTCGTAGCCAATCCGAGCTGATAGCGCTTCTCAAACCCATTAGGTGTTCGGAAGCTAGCGGGCCTAACAACCCTCTGAGATCCGTTGGAGTCTGCGTCTGCAGCCCGGCGTCTCATCCCGCTATACCTAGGCCGCAATGAGTGGAGTTCGCTGCACGTGTTAGTACCGTAACTGGGAACGCCGTTGGCTTGAGCTCTGCCCAACGTGGATATACCTAGTTTCGACACCTATCAACCGCCCGCAAACGACGGGACTTCAGGCTGGGAGCTGCGAGTTGTAGAGATGCGTTCGCATCGATCCTCTCAGGCGACCCATGCTTGGTGGTTTGTCCGTGTGCCCCTTCCTCGATGTGCGCAAGCTCGTCTTGGTCTGGGGACCACGTCGACACAGGGGATACTCTTGTGAGAGCATGAGTGTACTAAGTTGAGTGTAGCAAGGGAACGCGTGCCCCTTCCTCGTTGGCGTAACTAACCATCTTGGTCTGGGGACCGTGGTACCGTGCTCTGGTGAAGCTTGGTGCGTGCTCCTTCCTTGTCAGACGAGTGACTTGACCTGGTCTGGAGACCGTTCCTTTATACTAGTGGACAAGAGTTGGCTTCTTCCGTGTCAGACGAGTGACTTGACATAGGATGGAGAAGGACACTTAACACTAATGAGCTTGTCGGCGTGCCTCGTTCTCGACTTGATTGTCTTGATGTGAGGACCGTGCGGACCACACCAGTAAGCTTACACATGCTCGTTACAAGTTGTATAAGTTGACCCGTTTGGCCCGGTTGCCTTGCACATGATGGTGTTGACCATGTTCGGTTAACAGGTCGTGTGTCGAGGTGGTCGGCCTTGGTAGTAGGATGTCTTGTGCATGTGACGTGTTGACCTGGTTTGGTCGGTGTGTCGTCGTGTACGAGATGACCTACTTACCCGTTAGTTTTCCAAGTTGTATTATGTGTTGACTTAGTTGACGTGTCATGTGCTTGGATGATTAGCGTACGGGTCATGTATGGTGCGCTTGCTTCAGTTGAAGGGATGTACTAGTACAGTTGTATTAATCGTTTATTTCACGATCTGGTCTTTTGGCTGGATCGTGAAAAACGCTAAGTCCCAAATCCTGAACTCGAGAAGAAAGCGCCAATGACAACGTTTTTGACTGGAGCTCCTAGCATTCGGCTTTTTCTACTTTGAAGGGATGCACTGTTGTATGAATTGTTTATTCACGAACTGGTCGTTTGATTGGATCGTGAAAAAAACGCTCAGTCCCAAATCCTGAACTCGACAGGAAAGCGCTGATTGCAAACATTTTGACTGGAAGTCCCTTGAAAATGGCGTTTTCGTTATTGGCATTATGTTGCACGTTTATTGTGGCTAGAACATTAATTATTCACAAAATGGCACCAAAGCTTGGCAAAAGTCGCGAAACACTCCTATCTCGACGCACCAGCAATCGCAACTTGATGCAAAATAAATTGCACGAGCTAATGATACTTGTACCATGCACAGTACACCGTACCAAAATATACCCCTGAAAGTGTGCAATTTGGTGCTACCCTAGGGAATATGTATGGAGAAGCCTAGCTACGTGTGTCGCACGTTCCAAGTTGCATGGACGTCGAACAGAGGCATGCAAAAGCACCTATCTAGGGAATTACTCTACGTTCTAGTAGCAAGTGCGATTTTCCGGTCCAGCACGGCAGTACGCCTGCACGCATACACTCCATGTACCAAAAATGTACCAACCTAGGCGTTGCTCAGTAGCTTTTGGCGGCACATAGAAAAAGTATTCGAGTTCAGATTTTTGGGACTTAGCGTATTTTTAAAACTAATAACGAAAATTAAATTTTAAATCGGTAAACGGCTAGGAGTTGCTCAGTAGCTTTTTGCGCAACGTGGCAAAAGTATTCGAGTTCAGATTTCTAGGACGTAGCGTATTTTTCAATCATAATAAACCGAATCAAACATAACAATGATGAAACTTACACCATGTCCCAAGGTTGTGCACAAAACGTAACGATAAAGTGCTGGCGAAGTTAGAGGTGCACCAAAATTGTGTACCGATCAGGAAAGTACTCTACGTTCCTATGATTTGGGTGAAAAGTGTTATTTAACTGCTGGTTAGAATAGACAGTTGCTTATCATACACATCGCAAACGAACACCCCTTAGTGAGCATTAGCAAAAGTCAATTGCACAAAGCAAATGCAATACAAACTGATCAAGTACATTAAAGAACGCTACGTAGCAGGACTTCTTTCCAAGAATGGTGTCCGCAACGGGAGGGCAAGCGTCCTTCCCAGGTTTTCCTAGTAAACCTTGTATGGTAAACATACCCAAGCGTGTCTGTAAGCACGCAACGAAAGTCACGAACGGGCACATACCTAGGGAATGTACTCTACGTACTTGGACTTTTGTCCAAGAATGGTGTCCGCGACGGTCGGGCACTGCGACGCAATAACCAAATCCTAGGATTGTAACTTTAGTGTGCACAAACATAAACATTAACGCGTTCGCTCGGGCTGCGCCGTCCGTGTTGAACACAAATGTGGGTGATTATATGCGTGGAGGGACAAAAACATACGAGGAGGAGACAGTTTTCTGCACGATGTGCACAGAGCTCATTCGTCGTCCCGGGCGAATGGAAAAACACAAACATCGCGAGTATCGTTCTAGGTTTCTGTCTATAAAAGGGCAGGCCAAAAGGTGACCGGTTGAGATAAGCATTTTAAGCATACAAACACTTTATTGGAACTTTTGATACAAAAACAAGGTACGTACATGTAGGTTGTACCAACATGGACATCTATGAACGCGTACGCTCGGGCTGCGCCCTCCGTCTTGTACTTTCCTGATCGGTACACAGTTTTGGTGCACTGCTATTCCGACCGGCAACTTGTACCAACATATACATCCATGAACGCGTACGTAGTGTACTTTCCCTGATCGGTACACACTGTTGGTGCACGGCATAAGAAAAGAGCTAAAATGGTCAAACTCAATCCATTTCAACAATAGATAGTCGATAGTAGCTGTGCCGATGAAGTAGGGCACGATGCAAGTTAATGTTGTTTAATGAATAACATGTCCGCCATACATTTCAGTACAAAATTGCTCGGTCAGACCTACAAAGTGCTATATCTCGAATACGAGGCGTCGGACTGGGGGTTGTAGAACAATTTTAAGTTCGTCTAATGATTCTACATCCGATTCTGGATAGCGGTTTTTGACCACTTTTCAATATTTTGTGACACCCCGAACCTAGGGGCAGCTCCTAGCTTTTTTCAAAAATGTGCACCGATCGGGCCGGAGAGCTCGTGTGGCTCAAAACATGTTTTCGCTAAAACACCTCAAAACGTGTCGAGAACGCACCCTAGCTCTTGTTTTTCAAAAGTTATGGCCATTTAAAGTGAGGTGGTTTTTGCTTCAAAATAGCTATTTTACCCGTCCCTATGGCCATGCTTTAAATTTTCACGAAAATGCCAGGTCAGACTTAGGGCGGGCCATATCTTGAATACTAAACGTCGCAGACATTGGTCGTAGAACAATTTTAAGTTCGTCTAATGATTCTACATCCGATTCTGGATAGCGGTTT
>NW_024412081.1:1267500-1270000 GCF_016920715.1 Anopheles arabiensis | reverse complement strand
AGGAAAGCGCTGATTGCAAACATTTTGACTGGAAGTCCCTTGAAAATGGCGTTTTCGTTATTGGCATTATGTTGCACGTTTATTGTGGCTAGAACATTAATTATTCACAAAATGGCACCAAAGCTTGGCAAAAGTCGCGAAACACTCCTATCTCGACGCACCAGCAATCGCAACTTGATGCAAAATAAATTGCACGAGCTAATGATACTTGTACCATGCACAGTACACCGTACCAAAATATACCCCTGAAAGTGTGCAATTTGGTGCTACCCTAGGGAATATGTATGGAGAAGCCTAGCTACGTGTGTCGCACGTTCCAAGTTGCATGGACGTCGAACAGAGGCATGCAAAAGCACCTATCTAGGGGAATTACTCTACGTTCTAGTAGCAAGTGCGATTTTCCGGTCCAGCACGGCAGTACGCCTGCACGCATACACTCCATGTACCAAAAATGTACCAACCTAGGCGTTGCTCAGTAGCTTTTGGCGGCACATAGAAAAAGTATTCGAGTTCAGATTTTTGGGACTTAGCGTATTTTTTTAAAACTAATAACGAAAATTAAATTTTAAATCGGTAAACGGCTAGGAGTTGCTCAGTAGCTTTTTGCGCAACGTGGCAAAAGTATTCGAGTTCAGATTTCTAGGACGTAGCGTATTTTTCAATCATAATAAACCGAATCAAACATAACAATGATGAAACTTACACCATGTCCCAAGGTTGTGCACAAAACGTAACGATAAAGTGCTGGCGAAGTTAGAGGTGCACCAAAATTGTGTACCGATCAGGGAAAGTACTCTACGTTCCTATGATTTGGGTGAAAAGTGTTATTTAACTGCTGGTTAGAATAGACAGTTGCTTATCATACACATCGCAAACGAACACCCCTTAGTGAGCATTAGCAAAAGTCAATTGCACAAAGCAAATGCAATACAAACTGATCAAGTACATTAAAGAACGCTACGTAGCAGGACTTCTTTCCAAGAATGGTGTCCGCAACGGGAGGGCAAGCGTCCTTCCCAGGTTTTCCTAGTAAACCTTGTATGGTAAACATACCCAAGCGTGTCTGTAAGCACGCAACGAAAGTCACGAACGGGCACATACCTAGGGAATGTACTCTACGTACTTGGACTTTTGTCCAAGAATGGTGTCCGCGACGGTCGGGCACTGCGACGCAATAACCAAATCCTAGGATTGTAACTTTAGTGTGCACAAACATAAACATTAACGCGTTCGCTCGGGCTGCGCCGTCCGTGTTGAACACAAATGTGGGTGATTATATGCGTGGAGGGACAAAAACATACGAGGAGGAGACAGTTTTCTGCACGATGTGCACAGAGCTCATTTCGTCGTCCCGGGCGAATGGAAAAACACAAACATCGCGAGTATCGTTCTAGGTTTCTGTCTATAAAAGGGCAGGCCAAAAGGTGACCGGTTGAGATAAGCATTTTAAGCATACAAACACTTTATTGGAACTTTTGATACAAAAACAAGGTACGTACATGTAGGTTGTACCAACATGGACATCTATGAACGCGTACGCTCGGGCTGCGCCCTCCGTCTTGTACTTTCCTGATCGGTACACAGTTTTGGTGCACTGCTATTCCGACCGGCAACTTGTACCAACATATACATCCATGAACGCGTACGTAGTGTACTTTCCCTGATCGGTACACACTGTTGGTGCACGGCATAAGAAAAGAGCTAAAATGGTCAAACTCAATCCATTTCAACAATAGATAGTCGATAGTAGCTGTGCCGATGAAGTAGGGCACGATGCAAGTTAATGTTGTTTAATGAATAACATGTCCGCCATACATTTCAGTACAAAATTGCTCGGTCAGACCTACAAAGTGCTATATCTCGAATACGAGGCGTCGGACTGGGGGTTGTAGAACAATTTTAAGTTCGTCTAATGATTCTACATCCGATTCTGGATAGCGGTTTTTGACCACTTTTCAATATTTTGTGACACCCCGAACCTAGGGGCAGCTCCTAGCTTTTTCAAAAATGTGCACCGATCGGGCCGGAGAGCTCGTGTGGCTCAAAACATGTTTTTCGCTAAAACACCTCAAAACGTGTCGAGAACGCACCCTAGCTCTTGTTTTTCAAAAGTTATGGCCATTTAAAGTGAGGTGGTTTTTGCTTCAAAATAGCTATTTTACCCGTCCCTATGGCCATGCTTTAAATTTTCACGAAAATGCCAGGTCAGACCTAGGGCGGGCCATATCTTGAATACTAAACGTCGCAGACATTGGTCGTAGAACAATTTTAAGTTCGTCTAATGATTCTACATCCGATTCTGGATAGCGGTTTTTGACCACTTTTCAATATTTTGTGACACCCCGAACCTAGGGGCAGCTCCTAGCTTTTTCAAAAATGTGCACCGAACGGGCCGGAGAGCTCGTGTGGCTCAAAACATGTTTTTCGCTAAAACACCTCAAAACGTGTCGAGAACGCACCCTAGCTCTTGTTTTTCAAAAGTTATGGCCATTTAAAGTGA
>NW_024412081.1:1252500-1257500 GCF_016920715.1 Anopheles arabiensis | reverse complement strand
TTATTGAACGACGGCAGCACCCCAACTTATGTTGGACCAGGGCGCACGTCAGTAGTTGATCTTACTTTTGCGAGCCGAACCGTAGCAAGATCATTTAAGTGGGAGGTGTTATCTAGCTATATGAACTCTGATCATCGTGCAATACGAATAGATCTTGAGACGCAAAGCGTGCGTAATCTGTCCCGACCCATAACGGGATGGAGCATCAAGTATTTTAGCAAAGATATATTTGAAGTTATGATGCAAGCCGCTTTTGAGACCGAGGTCACAACAAGCGAAGACTTAATGCGTATACTTGTCACGGCGTGTAATGCGACGATGACTAAACGTAAGAGGTACACTCTAACAAGAGTGCATTTTGGTGGACGTTAGAGATTGAGGCACTTCGCAAAGAGTGCAAACACCGCGATCGATTAGCGCAAAGAGCTTTAATACTGATCTCTATTCTACTTTTAGGGACGAGTTCAAGGTGGCACGGAATGCCCTCAAGCGATTGATCAAGCATACCCGACAGAGGAAGTGGAAAGAGTTCCTGGGAACAGCGAACAACGCATCATTTGGTATAGTATATCATACGTTCAAGAAAGTGGCCGAGGTTCGATTGGACCCCGAACCATGACATTGGACGAGTTTAGGGAAGTGGTGAGCGAGCTTTTCCTACTCACCCAAACACGGTGTGGCCTGAATATCGTATCGATCAGCCACGAGAGTTTGAAAGGGTAACTAATGATGAGATTCTTGCGGTTGCCAGGAGACTACCCAACAAGAAGGCGCCGGGACCAGATGGTATCCCGAATGAGGCGCTGAAAGTTGGTATGTTGACTGCAACCGATGCATTGCAGGGTTTACCAAGGCTGTTTAGAGAACGCGAAGTTCCCCGATGAGTGGAAAAGGCAGAGGTTGGTGTTAATACCGAAGCCGAACAAACCACCAGGGAACGGGTTCAGTTCGCCCCATTTGTCTACTAGACGGGCAGGTAAAGGTTTAGAACGCATCATAGTGCAACGGCTAAATGCACACATCGAGGAGGTCAACGGACTGTCTGACGACCAATTTGGTTTCAGAGTCGTCGATCAACAGTTGATGCGATTCAACGGGTAGTGGACATTGTTTCGGTAGCTAGAAGTAGAAACAGATACAGTGGACGGTATTGTGCGGTTGTTACATTAGATGTTACTAATGCTTTTAACAGTGCTTCATGGTTGGCGATTGCAAATGCTTTACAGAGAATTAACACTCTAAATATCTTTATGATATCATTGGTGATTATTTTAGGAATCGTGTGCTGATGTATGATACCACAGATGGACCGGCAGAGATTGCAGTCACATCGGGTGTACCTCAAGGCTCGGTACTTGGCCCAACGTTATGGAACCTCATGTACGACGGAGTCCTACGAGTTGCAATGGTGGAAGGTGCACGGATTATCGGCTATGTTGTTGGAAGGTAATTGTGTTGATGATATTGAAATTCTCGTTTCCAGTCAGATTCGCATCATCGACCGATGGATGACCGACAACGGATTAAAGATAGCCCCGACCAAGACCGAGTTTATTATGGTCAGTTCCCATCAGAGGATACAGCATGGGGCTATCAGGGTAGGTGATCACGTAGTACATTCGTCGCGCAGCTTAAAGTATTTGGGGATGGTGATGACCGCCTCGATGGTATGCGGTGGAGAGGCGACGAAGCTATGGACCACCTTGGTAAGGATGATGCCTAATAAGGCAGGTCCGAGTAGTAATGCTAGGCGAGCAATTGCTCTTACTGTTGTGGCGAAGGTCGGTATGCCTCGCCCATTTGGTGTCATACTTAGATTTGCTAACCGTAGACAATGGCTACGAAGTAGTCCAGCGAGTTATCTCTTCTTTCAGGACAACTTCTCATGATGCAGAATGATCCGCTTCATCTCCTCCTGGACGAGGACTCCAGGACTTTTCATCGGAGACGAGCAGAGAACATCGCCGGATCGGTTGCACGTAACATGGAACGTGTCACAACTATGGAACGATGGCAACGAGAATGGGACACGGTCGGTGGATTTCTTTCCAGCCATGGCTTCTACGCCTACCAGCTTCATCGGATGCAGTTAACGGGTTCGCCGCTATGCGATGCGTGCGAGGAACCTGAGGACGCCGAACACACGATATTCCATTGTGTACGTCATCGTGAATTGATCATCAGACTTCAGCATCAAGTCGACGAGGAGTTAACGCCGGAGAACATCATCGAAGTTATGTCTGCTAACAGATATAACTGGGCATGGTTCATCAAGCAGTACGGACGATTATGATTCGACAACAACATTCATCGAACGAGGCGAACGACGTAACATCCAGTTGGCCTTGCAGAGCAGCGACAGTGACGACGAGTTTCATCGTAGTTCATCGTAGCTTCATCGCCGAGGGCTTGGCTAATCACCACTGTTGGAAGCCATTCGTTGCCTGGGATGATGGACATCTGAAGGGTGATCCACTCGGGGCCGGTTGAAGGCACGGAGGGTTTTAGTGGTAAGAATCGGGGTTGATCACCCAGGTGTCTTATGCAAGATGATAACCCAAATGCCTCGTGTGACGCGCATGAATGGATTAACGAGATGGCGAAACCACAGCCAAGGGAACATGCACTTGTTGAGCTTGACTCTAGTCTGGCATTGTAAGGCGATATAGGAGGTGCAGCGGTGGGAGGGCTGTGGAGCTCGCCTCTGAGATGACTTACATGATTGGGTGGAACATATCGTGCGCGCACCTCCTAATGCGCCGTGTTTCTCGCTCAGCGTCCAGTGTGTCGCTAGACTGCATCGTAGCATCAGCGTGTTACCCGCTTGTCCGACCGTGAGCCGTTAACGTCGGTGCAGTGGTGCACTGCTTCTGCGCGGTCGATCGCACAAGACTCCTGGACAGGTCCTTTCGGTCCACGTCATGGACAGTGTAGGTGCGGAGTTTGACTGGGGCGGTAGATAACGGAGGTGTCAAAGGTCAGCTCAGTGTGGACTGAGCATAAGGACGCTGGCTTGATCCCAACGTTCAGTACACACTTACGATCCTTTGGTTATAACGCAAGAGGTGTCAGAAAAGTTACCACAGGGATAACTGGCTTCGTTCATAACGTGGCCCTTCGATGTCGGCGTGAAGCAGCGACCCTTTAAGGGAACGTGAGCAGACCGTCGTGAGACAGGTTCCCTACTGGTGTGTGCATAGTCGCTATCTTAACGGAATTCCTGTGCAGTACGAGAGGAACCACAGGTACGGACCTGGCTCAATACTAGTCCGACCGGACTATGACGCTACGTCCGCTGGATTATGCCTGAACGCCTCTAAGCCAATGAGCTGATAGCGCTAAACCCATTAGGTGTTCGGAAGCTATAACAACCCTCTGAGATCCGTTGGAGTCTGCGTCTGCAGCCCGGCGTGGCCGCAATGAGTGGAGTTCGCTGCACGAACGGGATGAGAACGTGGATATACCTAGTTTGAGTTCAGGCTGGGGCTGCAGTTGTACGTTCGCATGGATCCTTCATATGTGAGGTCTGGGGACCACGTCGAACAGGGGATTCCTCGTTTAACCATCTTGGTCTGGGGACCGTGGTACCGTGCTCTGGTGAAGCTTGGTGCGTGCTCCTTCCTTGTCAGACCTTGACCTGGTCTGGAGACCGTTCCTTTATACCATAGGATGGAGAAGGACAGAGCTTGTCGGCGTGCCTCGTTCTCGACTTGATTGTCCCGTTAAGCGCTCGTTACAAGTTGTATAAGTTGACCCGTTTGGCCCGGTTGCCTTGCACACCATGTTCGGTTAACAGAGGACTTGTGCATGTGACGTGTGACACACGTTAGAAGTTCCGTGTCGATTAGCGTTCATGGTGCGCTTGCTTCAGTCTAGTACAGTTGTATTAATCGTCTCTGGATCGTGAATAAGTGAACTCGAGAAGAAAGCGCCAATGACAACAAGGGATGCACTGTTGTACACGAACTGGTCGTTTGATTGGATCGTGTCAGGAACTCTGATTGCAAACATTTTGACTGAAGTCCCTTGAAAATGCTAGAACATGGCACAAAGCTTGGCAAAAGTCGCGAAGATCGCACTTGATGCAAAATAAATTGTAATGATACTTGGCGGAACAATTTGACCCTACCTAAAAGATGGACCGTGTGCAAGATTTTCCGGTCTACGCCGTGGTACTAGTAGCACACCCTTAAGGCACTCAGCACGAGTTCCTTCGGTTGGTGGCCCACTTCAAGTCGTGTACCGCACACATCTGCAACCGATGCATTGCAGGGTTTACCAAGGCTGTTTAGAGAACGCGAAGTTCCCCGATGAGTGGAAAAGGCAGAGGTTGGTGTTAATACCGAAGCCGAACAAACCACCAGGGAACCGGGTTCAGTTCGCCCCATTTGTCTACTAGACGGGCAGGTAAAGGTTTAGAACGCATCATAGTGCAACGGCTAAATGCACACATCGAGGAGGTCAACGGACTGTCTGACGACCAATTTGGTTTCAGAAGTCGTCGATCTACAGTTGATGCGATTCAACGGGTAGTGGACATTGTTTCGGTAGCTAGAAGTAGAAACAGATACAGTGGACGGTATTGTGCGGTTGTTACATTAGATGTTACTAATGCTTTTAACAGTGCTTCATGGTTGGCGATTGCAAATGCTTTACAGAGATATCATTGGTGATTATTTTAGGAATCGTGTGCTGATGTATGATACGATGGACCGGCAGAGATTGCAGTCACATCGGGTGTACCTCAAGGCTCGGTACTTGGCCCAACGTTATGGAACCTCATGTACGACGGAGTCCTACGAGTTGCAATGGTGGAAGGTGCACGGATTATCGGCTATGCAGACGATATAGTACTGTTGGTGGAAGGTAATTGTGTTGATGATATTGAAATTCTCGTTTCCAGTCAGATTCGCATCATCGACCGATGGATGACCGACAACGGATTAAAGATAGCCGACCAAGACCGAGTTTATTATGGTCAGTTCCCATCAGAGGATACA
>NW_024412081.1:1245000-1247500 GCF_016920715.1 Anopheles arabiensis | reverse complement strand
TACTTTCCTGATCGGTACACAGTTTTGGTGCACTGCTATTCCGACCGGCAACTTGTACCAACATATACATCCATGAACGCGTACGTAGTGTACTTTCCCTGATCGGTACACACTGTTGGTGCACGGCATAAGAAAAGAGCTAAAATGGTCAAACTCAATCCATTTCAACAATAGATAGTCGATAGTAGCTGTGCCGATGAAGTAGGGCACGATGCAAGTTAATGTTGTTTAATGAATAACATGTCCGCCATACATTTCAGTACAAAATTGCTCGGTCAGACCTACAAAGTGCTATATCTCGAATACGAGGCGTCGGACTGGGGGTTGTAGAACAATTTTAAGTTCGTCTAATGATTCTACATCCGATTCTGGATAGCGGTTTTTGACCACTTTTCAATATTTTGTGACACCCCGAACCTAGGGGCAGCTCCTAGCTTTTTCAAAAATGTGCACCGATCGGGCCGGAGAGCTCGTGTGGCTCAAAACATGTTTTTCGCTAAAACACCTCAAAACGTGTCGAGAACGCACCCTAGCTCTTGTTTTTCAAAAGTTATGGCCATTTAAAGTGAGGTGGTTTTTGCTTCAAAATAGCTATTTTACCCGTCCCTATGGCCATGCTTTAAATTTTCACGAAAATGCCAGGTCAGACCTAGGGCGGGCCATATCTTGAATACTAAACGTCGCAGACATTGGTCGTAGAACAATTTTAAGTTCGTCTAATGATTCTACATCCGATTCTGGATAGCGGTTTTTGACCACTTTTCAATATTTTGTGACACCCCGAACCTAGGGGCAGCTCCTAGCTTTTTCAAAAATGTGCACCGAACGGGCCGGAGAGCTCGTGTGGCTCAAAACATGTTTTTCGCTAAAACACCTCAAAACGTGTCGAGAACGCACCCTAGCTCTTGTTTTTCAAAAGTTATGGCCATTTAAAGTGAGGTGGTTTTTGCTTCAAAATAGCTATTTTACCCGTCCCTATGGCCATGCTTTAAATTTTCACGAAAATGCCAGGTCAGACCTAGGGCGGGCCATATCTTGAATACTAAACGTCGCAGACATTGGTCGTAGAACAATTTTAAGTTCGTCTAATGATTCTACATCCGATTCTGGATAGCGGTTTTTGACCACTTTTCAATATTTTGTGACACCCCGAACCTAGGGGCAGCTCCTAGCTTTTTCAAAAATGTGCACCGAGCGGGCCGGAGAGCTCGTGTGGCTCAAAACATGTTTTTCGCTAAAACCCCTCAAAACGTGTAAGGAACGCACCCTAGATGATAAAAGTGCAATCAGAATGTCAATCGACAACTTTGTTGGGGGTACCATTTTACTCTACGGGCCAGTAGCTTAGGCGCGCCAACAGCGCTTTCCTTTCGGGTTCCCATTTTTTGCCCTCCTGGGATTATGATCATTTGCTCATTGCCTACTATAGGGAGGGTACCTTGCTACGAGGTCAAACATGAAGATTGCACCAAATCGTAGTTTTACCTCTATTTAGTCGTAGGAGCATGGTTTGCAGTGGCAGTGGGTCATTAAGCCCCCGTTTGGGTCATACGTCCCTCCGC
This sequence comes from Anopheles arabiensis, assembly GCF_016920715.1. Classification (NCBI taxonomy): domain Eukaryota; kingdom Metazoa; phylum Arthropoda; class Insecta; order Diptera; family Culicidae; genus Anopheles; species Anopheles arabiensis. The sequence goes on along the minus strand of NW_024412081.1, from coordinate 1,245,938 downwards.
GATAAAAATCGTCGTATGCCTATAGTCCGAACTAATGAAGCAAAAGTGGTGTCTGGTGGGCTCTGCCGATGATTTTAACCTATGATTTTGAGCTTCCACCCTATAAAAACGTTCCCTGGAGCAGTACATCACGGGTCTACGGACCCAAAGACTTCGTCGTGATGGTTTCTAGTAAAAAAGTTGTAACAGCTAAGGGTTTTGAATACGCGTATATTAACCATTGCTTGAAACTAAGCTTCGTTGTCTTTAAACTCTGCAAGACCAATCGAACTTCTTAGGGAAACCCGAAGGATTCACGCTAAGCTCGATGAGCTATTATGGGTAGTGGTGCATGATCTGGTGTTCCTTGGATCTAATCCAATGAATAAATTTATGAGGGTATATATGGTGCAGGGCACAAAGCGTGATGAAACCGGGTCTCCCTACCAAATGTGGCATATTTTTTCCCTGAGAGCGAAGCTCAGACCCACGTAGGGGAGAGCGAAGTGGAACTTAAATGTTCTATGCAGCAAATGTTCGCCATGCGGATAAACAAGTTGGAATAGTTCAATGTAGTGTAATGCAAACACGAATCGCAAATAACGATACGGGACCCAGAAGCAATTCTGCGGATCCCTCGGGGAGTGGTGAGTTGATATAAATTAGAGGTGAAAGTCCAAGTTGTTCAAGCTCCGGCTCGGCAGCCGATACGAGGTTCCTGTTGGGCTTTGTACATCGCGCAGAGGCGCCGTTCGGTTCTAGCAATGATTCCCGCCACCATGTTCCATGCGTGCAGAGATCCGTTAGAGCTCGTTCAATGTGTCCCGCCGTGATTACGAAAAGTCCAACAGTTGACCAAGTTGGGGGTGCGTCAAGTAAACGCGCAGAGATGCCGTTCGGTTTAGAGCAATGTCTCCCGTATCACGTTGGAGTTCTTCCACTAGTGCAGAGATCGCTGA
>NW_024412081.1:1235000-1237500 GCF_016920715.1 Anopheles arabiensis | reverse complement strand
GTCAGTGAGAACGCTAGCTCCTTCTAAAATGATTGAGATCATGCATCTCGATGAAATTACCACCCCAGAGGAGGTTGCGGAGTCTGTCAAAGCACAGCTCAACATCGAGATAGAAATAGATCGTATCAAAATGAAGAAAGGCCGCGCGGCCGGTACGCAGTGGGCACGGATCAACGTATCGCTGCCAGACTTTCAAAGCTTCCTGAATTTGGGAAAGCTGAAAGTTGGTTGGTCGATATGCCATATCCGCGAGGTTATGGAAGAGCAGAAATGCTATAAGTGTTGGAAGGTAGGCCATACGAGCTACCATTGTAGGGAACCAGACAGAAGTAATCTGTGCTGGAAATGCGGTTTGAGTGGACACAAGAAGCAAGCTTGTACCAACTCTGTCAAGTGTTTGGATTGCGGTACGAGGTCACAGAACCTTCACGCAACGGGCAGTTATATGTGTCCCCGAAGGCGAACGATTAGATCATAATGGTTAGGTTGCTACAACATAACCAGAATCATAGTTATGCTGCATTTCAGTTAATGTGGCAAACGATTAGGGAATCTGCGGATATAGTGTTGATTGCAGATCCGTATCTGGCAACAACCAACGTCAAAGTGTTACGCAATGACGATAACACAGCAGCGGTAGTGGTTAACGCGGACTTACCAGTTAAGGTAGTCAGTAAGGCTTTGAAGGGTTTAATGATAGTTGACATAGGTGATATGCGAGTGGTTAGCGTTTACGCGCCACCTAGATTTAGTATGGAAGAGTTCCAGAACATGTTGGATAACACGGTAATGGCCGTAACCGGTATCCACAAATTCGTTATCGGGGGACTTCAACGCTTGGTCATAAGTTGGAACAACCAACTTGGCGAGCGTGGAGAAACCCAGAAACGAAGAGGTGAGTTGGTTTTATCAACCTTTGCGCAGATTGACGCAATTTTATTGAACGACGGCAGCACCCCAACTTATGTTGGACCAGGGCGCACGTCAGTAGTTGATCTTACTTTTGCGAGCCGAACCGTAGCAAGATCATTTAAGTGGGAGGTGTTATCTAGCTATATGAACTCTGATCATCGTGCAATACGAATAGATCTTGAGACGCAAAGCGTGCGTAATCTGTCCCGACCCATAACGGGATGGAGCATCAAGTATTTTAGCAAAGATATATTTGAAGTTATGATGCAAGCCGCTTTTGAGACCGAGGTCACAACAAGCGAAGACTTAATGCGTATACTTGTCACGGCGTGTAATGCGACGATGACTAAACGTAAGAGGTACACTCTAACAAGAGTGCATTTTGGTGGACGTTAGAGATTGAGGCACTTCGCAAAGAGTGCAAACACCGCGATCGATTAGCGCAAAGAGCTTTTAATACTGATCTCTATTCTACTTTTAGGGACGAGTTCAAGGTGGCACGGAATGCCCTCAAGCGATTGATCAAGCATACCCGACAGAGGAAGTGGAAAGAGTTCCTGGGAACAGCGAACAACGCATCATTTGGTATAGTATATCATACGTTCAAGAAAGTGGCCGAGGGTTCGATTGGACCCCGAACCATGACATTGGACGAGTTTAGGGAAGTGGTGAGCGAGCTTTTTCCTACCAAACACGGTGTGGCCTGATTATCGTATCGATCAGCCACGAGAGTTTGAAAGGGTAACTAATGATGAGATTCTTGCGGTTGCCAGGAGACTACCTAACAAGAAGGCGCCGGGACCAGATGGTATCCCGAATGAGGCGCTGAAAGTTGGTATGTTGACTGCAACCGATGCATTTTGCAGGGTTTACCAAGGCTGTTTAGAGAACGCGAAGTTCCCCGATGAGTGGAAAAGGCAGAGGTTGGTGTTAATACCGAAGCCGAACAAACCACCAGGGGAACCGGGTTCAGTTCGCCCCATTTGTCTACTAGACGGGCAGGTAAAGGTTTAGAACGCATCATAGTGCAACGGCTAAATGCACACATCGAGGAGGTCAACGGACTGTCTGACGACCAATTTGGTTTCAGAAGTCGTCGATCTACAGTTGATGCGATTCAACGGGTAGTGGACATTGTTTCGGTAGCTAGAAGTAGAAACAGATACAGTGGACGGTATTGTGCGGTTGTTACATTAGATGTTACTAATGCTTTTAACAGTGCTTCATGGTTGGCGATTGCAAATGCTTTACAGAGAATTAACACTCCTAAATATCTTTATGATATCATTGGTGATTATTTTAGGAATCGTGTGCTGATGTATGATACCACAGATGGACCGGCAGAGATTGCAGTCACATCGGGTGTACCTCAAGGCTCGGTACTTGGCCCAACGTTATGGAACCTCATGTACGACGGAGTCCTACGAGTTGCAATGGTGGAAGGTGCACGGATTATCGGCTATGCAGACGATATAGTACTGTTGGTGGAAGGTAATTGTGTTGATGATATTGAAATTCTCGTTTCCAGTCAGATTCGCATCATCGACCGATGGATGACCGACAACGGATTAAAGATAGCCCCGACCAA
>NW_024412081.1:1227500-1230000 GCF_016920715.1 Anopheles arabiensis | reverse complement strand
CAGAGCTCATTTCGTCGTCCCGGGCGAATGGAAAAACACAAACATCGCGAGTATCGTTCTAGGTTTCTGTCTATAAAAGGGCAGGCCAAAAGGTGACCGGTTGAGATAAGCATTTTAAGCATACAAACACTTTATTGGAACTTTTGATACAAAAACAAGGTACGTACATGTAGGTTGTACCAACATGGACATCTATGAACGCGTACGCTCGGGCTGCGCCCTCCGTCTTGTACTTTCCTGATCGGTACACAGTTTTGGTGCACTGCTATTCCGACCGGCAACTTGTACCAACATATACATCCATGAACGCGTACGTAGTGTACTTTCCCTGATCGGTACACACTGTTGGTGCACGGCATAAGAAAAGAGCTAAAATGGTCAAACTCAATCCATTTCAACAATAGATAGTCGATAGTAGCTGTGCCGATGAAGTAGGGCACGATGCAAGTTAATGTTGTTTAATGAATAACATGTCCGCCATACATTTCAGTACAAAATTGCTCGGTCAGACCTACAAAGTGCTATATCTCGAATACGAGGCGTCGGACTGGGGGTTGTAGAACAATTTTAAGTTCGTCTAATGATTCTACATCCGATTCTGGATAGCGGTTTTTGACCACTTTTCAATATTTTGTGACACCCCGAACCTAGGGGCAGCTCCTAGCTTTTTCAAAAATGTGCACCGATCGGGCCGGAGAGCTCGTGTGGCTCAAAACATGTTTTTCGCTAAAACACCTCAAAACGTGTCGAGAACGCACCCTAGCTCTTGTTTTTCAAAAGTTATGGCCATTTAAAGTGAGGTGGTTTTTGCTTCAAAATAGCTATTTTACCCGTCCCTATGGCCATGCTTTAAATTTTCACGAAAATGCCAGGTCAGACCTAGGGCGGGCCATATCTTGAATACTAAACGTCGCAGACATTGGTCGTAGAACAATTTTAAGTTCGTCTAATGATTCTACATCCGATTCTGGATAGCGGTTTTTGACCACTTTTCAATATTTTGTGACACCCCGAACCTAGGGGCAGCTCCTAGCTTTTTCAAAATGTGCACCGAACGGGCCGGAGAGCTCGTGTGGCTCAAAACATGTTTTTCGCTAAAACACCTCAAAACGTGTCGAGAACGCACCCTAGCTCTTGTTTTTCAAAAGTTATGGCCATTTAAAGTGAGGTGGTTTTTGCTTCAAAATAGCTATTTTACCCGTCCCTATGGCCATGCTTTAAATTTTCACGAAAATGCCAGGTCAGACCTAGGGCGGGCCATATCTTGAATACTAAACGTCGCAGACATTGGTCGTAGAACAATTTTAAGTTCGTCTAATGATTCTACATCCGATTCTGGATAGCGGTTTTTGACCACTTTTCAATATTTTGTGACACCCCGAACCTAGGGGCAGCTCCTAGCTTTTTCAAAAATGTGCACCGAGCGGGCCGGAGAGCTCGTGTGGCTCAAAACATGTTTTTCGCTAAAACCCCTCAAAACGTGTAAGGAACGCACCCTAGATGATAAAAGTGCAATCAGAATGTCAATCGACAACTTTGTTGGGGTACCATTTTACTCTACGGGCCAGTAGCTTAGGCGCGCCAACAGCGCTTTCCTTTCGGGTTCCCATTTTTGCCCTCCTGGGATTATGATCATTTGCTCATTGCCTACTATAGGGAGGGTACCTTGCTACGAGGTCAAACATGAAGATTGCACCAAATCGTAGTTTTTACCTCTATTTAGTCGTAGGAGCATGGTTTGCAGTGGCAGTGGGTCATTAAGCCCCCGTTTGGGTCATACGTCCCCTCCGCGATAAAAATCGTCGTATGCCTATAGTCCGAACTAATGAAGCAAAAGTGGTGTCTGGTGGGCTCTGCCGATGATTTTAACCTATGATTTTGAGCTTCCACCCTATAAAAACGTTCCTGGAGCAGTACATCACGGGTCTACGGACCCAAAGACTTCGTCGTGATGGTTTCTAGTAAAAAGTTGTAACAGCTAAGGGTTTTGAATACGCGTATATTAACCATTGCTTGAAACTAAGCTTCGTTGTCTTTAAACTCTGCAAGACCAATCGAACTTCTTAGGGAAACCCGAAGGATTCACGCTAAGCTCGATGAGCTATTATGGGTAGTGGTGCATGATCTGGTGTTCCTTGGATCTAATCCAATGAATAAATTTATGAGGGTATATATGGTGCAGGGCACAAAGCGTGATGAAACCGGGTCTCCCTACCAAATGTGGCATATTTTTTCCCTGAGAGCGAAGCTCAGACCCACGTAGGGGAGAGCGAAGTGGAACTTAAATGTTCTATGCAGCAAATGTTCGCCATGCGGATAAACAAGTTGGAATAGTTCAATGTAGTGTAATGCAAACACGAATCGCAAATAACGATACGGGACCCAGAAGCAATTCTGCGGATCCCTCGGGGAGTGGTGAGTTGATATAAATTAGAGGTGAAAGTCCAAGTTGTTCAAGCTCCGGCTCGGCAGCCGATACGAGGTTCCTGTTGGGCTTTGT
>NW_024412081.1:1215000-1217500 GCF_016920715.1 Anopheles arabiensis | reverse complement strand
CGGGCACTGCGACGCAATAACCAAATCCTAGGATTGTAACTTTAGTGTGCACAAACATAAACATTAACGCGTTCGCTCGGGCTGCGCCGTCCGTGTTGAACACAAATGTGGGTGATTATATGCGTGGAGGGACAAAAACATACGAGGAGGAGACAGTTTTCTGCACGATGTGCACAGAGCTCATTTCGTCGTCCCGGGCGAATGGAAAAACACAAACATCGCGAGTATCGTTCTAGGTTTCTGTCTATAAAAGGGCAGGCCAAAAGGTGACCGGTTGAGATAAGCATTTTAAGCATACAAACACTTTATTGGAACTTTTGATACAAAAACAAGGTACGTACATGTAGGTTGTACCAACATGGACATCTATGAACGCGTACGCTCGGGCTGCGCCCTCCGTCTTGTACTTTCCTGATCGGTACACAGTTTTGGTGCACTGCTATTCCGACCGGCAACTTGTACCAACATATACATCCATGAACGCGTACGTAGTGTACTTTCCCTGATCGGTACACACTGTTGGTGCACGGCATAAGAAAAGAGCTAAAATGGTCAAACTCAATCCATTTCAACAATAGATAGTCGATAGTAGCTGTGCCGATGAAGTAGGGCACGATGCAAGTTAATGTTGTTTAATGAATAACATGTCCGCCATACATTTCAGTACAAAATTGCTCGGTCAGACCTACAAAGTGCTATATCTCGAATACGAGGCGTCGGACTGGGGGTTGTAGAACAATTTTAAGTTCGTCTAATGATTCTACATCCGATTCTGGATAGCGGTTTTTGACCACTTTTCAATATTTTGTGACACCCCGAACCTAGGGGCAGCTCCTAGCTTTTTCAAAAATGTGCACCGATCGGGCCGGAGAGCTCGTGTGGCTCAAAACATGTTTTTCGCTAAAACACCTCAAAACGTGTCGAGAACGCACCCTAGCTCTTGTTTTTCAAAAGTTATGGCCATTTAAAGTGAGGTGGTTTTTGCTTCAAAATAGCTATTTTACCCGTCCCTATGGCCATGCTTTAAATTTTCACGAAAATGCCAGGTCAGACCTAGGGCGGGCCATATCTTGAATACTAAACGTCGCAGACATTGGTCGTAGAACAATTTTAAGTTCGTCTAATGATTCTACATCCGATTCTGGATAGCGGTTTTTGACCACTTTTCAATATTTTGTGACACCCCGAACCTAGGGGCAGCTCCTAGCTTTTTCAAAAATGTGCACCGAACGGGCCGGAGAGCTCGTGTGGCTCAAAACATGTTTTTCGCTAAAACACCTCAAAACGTGTCGAGAACGCACCCTAGCTCTTGTTTTTCAAAAGTTATGGCCATTTAAAGTGAGGTGGTTTTGCTTCAAAATAGCTATTTTACCCGTCCCTATGGCCATGCTTTAAATTTTCACGAAAATGCCAGGTCAGACCTAGGGCGGGCCATATCTTGAATACTAAACGTCGCAGACATTGGTCGTAGAACAATTTTAAGTTCGTCTAATGATTCTACATCCGATTCTGGATAGCGGTTTTTGACCACTTTTCAATATTTTGTGACACCCCGAACCTAGGGGCAGCTCCTAGCTTTTTCAAAAATGTGCACCGAGCGGGCCGGAGAGCTCGTGTGGCTCAAAACATGTTTTTCGCTAAAACCCCTCAAAACGTGTAAGGAACGCACCCTAGATGATAAAAGTGCAATCAGAATGTCAATCGACAACTTTGTTGGGGTACCATTTTTACTCTACGGGCCAGTAGCTTAGGCGCGCCAACAGCGCTTTCCTTTCGGGTTCCCATTTTTGCCCTCCTGGGATTATGATCATTTGCTCATTGCCTACTATAGGGAGGGTACCTTGCTACGAGGTCAAACATGAAGATTGCACCAAATCGTAGTTTTTACCTCTATTTAGTCGTAGGAGCATGGTTTGCAGTGGCAGTGGGTCATTAAGCCCCCGTTTGGGTCATACGTCCCCTCCGCGATAAAAATCGTCGTATGCCTATAGTCCGAACTAATGAAGCAAAAGTGGTGTCTGGTGGGCTCTGCCGATGATTTTAACCTATGATTTTGAGCTTCCACCCTATAAAAACGTTCCCTGGAGCAGTACATCACGGGTCTACGGACCCAAAGACTTCGTCGTGATGGTTTCTAGTAAAAAAGTTGTAACAGCTAAGGGTTTTGAATACGCGTATATTAACCATTGCTTGAAACTAAGCTTCGTTGTCTTTAAACTCTGCAAGACCAATCGAACTTCTTAGGGAAACCCGAAGGATTCACGCTAAGCTCGATGAGCTATTATGGGTAGTGGTGCATGATCTGGTGTTCCTTGGATCTAATCCAATGAATAAATTTATGAGGGTATATATGGTGCAGGGCACAAAGCGTGATGAAACCGGGTCTCCCTACCAAATGTGGCATATTTTTTCCCTGAGAGCGAAGCTCAGACCCACGTAGGGGAGAGCGAAGTGGAACTTAAATGTTCTATGCAGCAAATGTTCGCCATGCGGATAAACA
>NW_024412081.1:1202500-1205000 GCF_016920715.1 Anopheles arabiensis | reverse complement strand
GGGCAAGCGTCCTTCCCAGGTTTTCCTAGTAAACCTTGTATGGTAAACATACCCAAGCGTGTCTGTAAGCACGCAACGAAAGTCTGAACGGGCACATACCTAGGGAATGTACTCTACGTACTTGGACTTTTGTCCAAGAATGGTGTCCGCGACGGTCGGGCACTGCGACGCAATAACCAAATCCTAGGATTGTAACTTTAGTGTGCACAAACATAAACATTAACGCGTTCGCTCGGGCTGCGCCGTCCGTGTTGAACACAAATGTGGGTGATTATATGCGTGGAGGGACAAAAACATACGAGGAGGAGACAGTTTTCTGCACGATGTGCACAGAGCTCATTTCGTCGTCGGGCGAATGGAAAAACACAAACATCGCGAGTATCGTTCTAGGTTTCTGTCTATAAAAGGCAGGCCAAAAGGTGACCGGTTGAGATAAGCATTTTAAGCATACAAACACTTTATTGGAACTTTTGATACAAAAACAAGGTACGTACATGTAGGTTGTACCAACATGGACATCTATGAACGCGTACGCTCGGGCTGCGCCCTCCGTCTTGTACTTTCCTGATCGGTACACAGTTTTGGTGCACTGCTATTCCGACCGGCAACTTGTACCAACATATACATCCATGAACGCGTACGTAGTGTACTTTCCCTGATCGGTACACACTGTTGGTGCACGGCATAAGAAAAGAGCTAAAATGGTCAAACTCAATCCATTTCAACAATAGATAGTCGATAGTAGCTGTGCCGATGAAGTAGGGCACGATGCAAGTTAATGTTGTTTAATGAATAACATGTCCGCCATACATTTCAGTACAAAATTGCTCGGTCAGACCTACAAAGTGCTATATCTCGAATACGAGGCGTCGGACTGGGGGTTGTAGAACAATTTTAAGTTCGTCTAATGATTCTACATCCGATTCTGGATAGCGGTTTTTGACCACTTTTCAATATTTTGTGACACCCCGAACCTAGGGGCAGCTCCTAGCTTTTTCAAAAATGTGCACCGATCGGGCCGGAGAGCTCGTGTGGCTCAAAACATGTTTTCGCTAAAACACCTCAAAACGTGTCGAGAACGCACCCTAGCTCTTGTTTTCAAAAGTTATGGCCATTTAAAGTGAGGTGGTTTTGCTTCAAAATAGCTATTTTACCCGTCCCTATGGCCATGCTTTAAATTTTCACGAAAATGCCAGGTCAGACCTAGGGCGGGCCATATCTTGAATACTAAACGTCGCAGACATTGGTCGTAGAACAATTTTAAGTTCGTCTAATGATTCTACATCCGATTCTGGATAGCGGTTTTTGACCACTTTTCAATATTTTGTGACACCCCGAACCTAGGGGCAGCTCCTAGCTTTTTCAAAAATGTGCACCGAACGGGCCGGAGAGCTCGTGTGGCTCAAAACATGTTTTTCGCTAAAACACCTCAAAACGTGTCGAGAACGCACCCTAGCTCTTGTTTTTCAAAAGTTATGGCCATTTAAAGTGAGGTGGTTTTGCTTCAAAATAGCTATTTTACCCGTCCCTATGGCCATGCTTTAAATTTTCACGAAAATGCCAGGTCAGACCTAGGGCGGGCCATATCTTGAATACTAAACGTCGCAGACATTGGTCGTAGAACAATTTTAAGTTCGTCTAATGATTCTACATCCGATTCTGGATAGCGGTTTTTGACCACTTTTCAATATTTTGTGACACCCCGAACCTAGGGGCAGCTCCTAGCTTTTTCAAAAATGTGCACCGAGCGGGCCGGAGAGCTCGTGTGGCTCAAAACATGTTTTTCGCTAAAACCCCTCAAAACGTGTAAGGAACGCACCTAGATGATAAAAAGTGCAATCAGAATGTCAATCGACAACTTTGTTGGGGGTACCATTTTACTCTACGGGCCAGTAGCTTAGGCGCGCCAACAGCGCTTTCCTTTCGGGTTCCCATTTTTGCCCTCCTGGGATTATGATCATTTGCTCATTGCCTACTATAGGGAGGGTACCTTGCTACGAGGTCAAACATGAAGATTGCACCAAATCGTAGTTTTACCTCTATTTAGTCGTAGGAGCATGGTTTGCAGTGGCAGTGGGTCATTAAGCCCCCGTTTGGGTCATACGTCCCCTCCGCGATAAAAATCGTCGTATGCCTATAGTCCGAACTAATGAAGCAAAAGTGGTGTCTGGTGGGCTCTGCCGATGATTTTAACCTATGATTTTGAGCTTCCACCCTATAAAACGTTCCCTGGAGCAGTACATCACGGGTCTACGGACCCAAAGACTTCGTCGTGATGGTTTCTAGTAAAAAGTTGTAACAGCTAAGGGTTTTGAATACGCGTATATTAACCATTGCTTGAAACTAAGCTTCGTTGTCTTTAAACTCTGCAAGACCAATCGAACTTCTTAGGGAAACCCGAAGGATTCACGCTAAGCTCGATGAGCTATTATGGGTAGTGGTGCATGATCTGGTGTTCCTTGGATCTAATCCAATGAATAAATTTATGAGGGTATATATG
>NW_024412081.1:1192500-1195000 GCF_016920715.1 Anopheles arabiensis | reverse complement strand
TGTCCGAATTTCGAAGGTAAGCCGTAAATCGCATGCAGCAGGTCCTCGACCGTCAAACGCAAACGTCGTTTGACGGTAACGATGGATTCGGGCCGCAACGCGAAAAGGCAGAAGCCAGTGACCAACAGCCTGGTCCAAGTGGGTTGCAAAGATTGCAACAACAACAAAACCCATCGAGGTTGCCTCTGTTAGGGTGGAAAAGTCCGAGAAACGGACCGAATATTAATGAGGGGTTTAAGGGAAGAAGAAGAGCAAGAAGAAGCAGAATAAGCCCAGGAAGCGGCCTGAGGCTCTGCTGATATCGGACTGCACTTCTGGCGAAATTGCTCAAGTGGGCAGTCCGATGCTCTTAAATCGTTGGGCAATCTCTAAGGTCCGACGGGTCCAGAATGGAGGCATGTTGCAGAACAAGCAGGGTAGTTCTGCTAGTGCAATTGCCCCAAAGGTTAAGGAAGCGGTGAAGGGCAAGGCGTCAGTGAGAACGCTAGCTCCTTCTAAAATGATTGAGATCATGCATCTCGATGAAATTCCACCCAGAGGAGGTTGCGGAGTCTGTCAAAGCACAGCTCAACATCGAGATAGAAACAGATCGTATCAAAATGAAGAAAGGCCGCGCGGCCGGTACGCAGTGGGCACGGATCAACGTATCGCTGCCAGACTTTCAAAGCTTCTTGAATTTGGGAAAGCTGAAAGTTGGTTGGTCGATATGCCATATCCGCGAGGTTATGGAAGAGCAGAAATGCTATAAGTGTTGGAAGGTAGGCCATACGAGCTACCATTGTAGGGAACCAGACAGAAGTAATCTGTGCTGGAAATGCGTTGAGTGGACACAAGAAGCTTGTACCAACTCTGTCAAGTGTTTGGATTGCGGTACGAGGTCACAGACCTTCACGCAACGGTAGTCCGTAAGGCGAACGATTAGATTAATGGTTAGGTTGCTACAACATAACCAGAATGGTGCTGCATTTTAATGTGGCAAACGATTAGGAAGAATCTGCGGATATGGATTGCAGATCCGTATCTGGCAACAACCAACGTCAAAGTGTTACGCAATGACGATAACACAGCAGCGGTAGTGGTTAACGGACTTACCAGTTAAGGTAGTCAGTAAGGCTCTGAAGGGTTTAATGATAGTTGACATAGGTGATATGCGAGTGGTTAGCGTTTACGCGCCACCTAGATTTAGTATGGAAGAGTTCCAGAACATGTTGGATAACACGGTAATGGCAACCGGTATCCACAAATTCGTTATCGGGGGACTTCAACGCGGTCATCAAGTTGGAACAACCAGCGGCGAGCGTTGAGTTGGTTATCCTTTGCGCAGATTGACGCAATTTTATTGAACGACGGCAGCAGTTGGACCAGGGCGCACGTCAGTAGTTGATCTTACTTTTGCGAGCCGAACCGTAGCAAGATCATTTAAGTGGGGGTGTTATCTAGCTATATGAACTCTGATCATCGTGCAATACGAATAGATCTTGAGACGCAAAGCGTGCGTAATCTGTCCCGACCCATAACGGGATGGAGCATCAAGTATTTTAGCAAAGATATATTTGAAGTTATGATGCAAGCCGCTTTTGAGACCGGACAACAGCGGCTTAATGCGTATTTGTCACGGCGTGCAATGCGACGATGACTAAACGTAAGAGGTACACTCTAACAAGAGTGCATTTTGGTGGACGTTAGAGATTGAGGCACTTCGCAAAGAGTGCAAACACCGCGATCGATTAGCGCAAAGAGCTTTTAATACTGATCTCTATTCTACTTTTAGGACGAGTTCAAGGTGGCTGGAATGCCCTCAAGCGATTGATCAAGCATACCCGACAGAGGAAGTGGAAAGAGTTCCTGGGAACAGCGAACAACGCATCATTTGGTATGTATATCATACGTTCAAGAAAGTGGCCGAGGTTCGATTGGACCCCGAACCATGACATTGGACGAGTTTAGGGAAGTGGTGAGCGAGCTTTCCTACTCACCCAAACACGGTGTGGCCTGAATATCGTATCGATCAGCCACGAGTTTGAAAGGGTAACTAATGATGAGATTCTTGCGGTTGCCAGGAGACTACCCAACAAGGGCGCGGGACCAGATGGTATCCCGAATGAGGCGCTGAAAGTTGGTATGTTGACTGCAACCGATGCATTAGGGTTTACCAAGGCTGTTTAGAGAACGCGAAGTTCCCCGATGAGTGGAAAAGGCAGAGGTTGGTGTTAATACCGAAGCCGACAAACCACCAGGAACCGGGTTCAGTTCGCCCCATTGTCTACTAGACAGGGCAGGTAAAGGTTTAGAACGCATCATAGTGCAACGGCTAAATGCACACATCGAGGAGGTCAACGGACTGTCTGACGACCAATTTGGTTTCAGAAGTCGTCGATCTACAGTTGATGCGATTCAACGGGTAGTGGACATTGTTTCGGTAGCTAGAAGTGACAGATACAGTGGACGGTATTGTGCGGTTGTTACATTAGATGTTACTAATGCTTTTAACAGTGCTTCA
>NW_024412081.1:1182500-1187500 GCF_016920715.1 Anopheles arabiensis | reverse complement strand
TCCAAGAATGGTGTCCGCGACGGTCGGGCACTGCGACGCAATAACCAAATCCTAGGATTGTAACTTTAGTGTGCACAAACATAAACATTAACGCGTTCGCTCGGGCTGCGCCGTCCGTGTTGAACACAAATGTGGGTGATTATATGCGTGGAGGGACAAAACATACGAGGAGGAGACAGTTTTCTGCACGATGTGCACAGAGCTCATTTCGTCGTCCCGGGCGAATGGAAAAACACAAACATCGCGAGTATCGTTCTAGGTTTCTGTCTATAAAAGGGCAGGCCAAAAGGTGACCGGTTGAGATAAGCATTTTAAGCATACAAACACTTTATTGGAACTTTTGATACAAAAACAAGGTACGTACATGTAGGTTGTACCAACATGGACATCTATGAACGCGTACGCTCGGGCTGCGCCCTCCGTCTTGTACTTTCCTGATCGGTACACAGTTTTGGTGCACTGCTATTCCGACCGGCAACTTGTACCAACATATACATCCATGAACGCGTACGTAGTGTACTTTCCCTGATCGGTACACACTGTTGGTGCACGGCATAAGAAAAGAGCTAAAATGGTCAAACTCAATCCATTTCAACAATAGATAGTCGATAGTAGCTGTGCCGATGAAGTAGGGCACGATGCAAGTTAATGTTGTTTAATGAATAACATGTCCGCCATACATTTCAGTACAAAATTGCTCGGTCAGACCTACAAAGTGCTATATCTCGAATACGAGGCGTCGGACTGGGGGTTGTAGAACAATTTTAAGTTCGTCTAATGATTCTACATCCGATTCTGGATAGCGGTTTTTGACCACTTTTCAATATTTTGTGACACCCCGAACCTAGGGGCAGCTCCTAGCTTTTTCAAAAATGTGCACCGAACGGGCCGGAGAGCTCGTGTGGCTCAAAACATGTTTTTCGCTAAAACACCTCAAAACGTGTCGAGAACGCACCCTAGCTCTTGTTTTTCAAAAGTTATGGCCATTTAAAGTGAGGTGGTTTTTGCTTCAAAATAGCTATTTTACCCGTCCCTATGGCCATGCTTTAAATTTTCACGAAAATGCCAGGTCAGACCTAGGGCGGGCCATATCTTGAATACTAAACGTCGCAGACATTGGTCGTAGAACAATTTTAAGTTCGTCTAATGATTCTACATCCGATTCTGGATAGCGGTTTTTGACCACTTTTCAATATTTTGTGACACCCCGAACCTAGGGGCAGCTCCTAGCTTTTTCAAAAATGTGCACCGAACGGGCCGGAGAGCTCGTGTGGCTCAAAACATGTTTTTCGCTAAAACACCTCAAAACGTGTCGAGAACGCACCCTAGCTCTTGTTTTTCAAAAGTTATGGCCATTTAAAGTGAGACGGGTTTTGCTTCAAAATAGCTATTTTACCCGTCCCTATGGCCATGCTTTAAATTTTCACGAAAATGCCAGGTCAGACCTAGGGCGGGCCATATCTTGAATACTAAACGTCGCAGACATTGGTCGTAGAACAATTTTAAGTTCGTCTAATGATTCTACATCCGATTCTGGATAGCGGTTTTTGACCACTTTTCAATATTTTGTGACACCCCGAACCTAGGGGCAGCTCCTAGCTTTTTTCAAAAATGTGCACCGAACGGGCCGGAGAGCTCGTGTGGCTCAAAACATGTTTTTCGCTAAAACCCCTCAAAACGGGTAAGGAACGCACCCTAGATGATAAAAGTGCAATCAGAATGTCAATCGACAACTTTGTTGGGGGTACCATTTTACTCTACGGGCCAGTAGCTTAGGCGCCCAACAGCGCTTTCCTTTCGGGTTCCCATTTTTGCCCTCCTGGGATTATGATCATTTGCTCATTGCCTACTATAGGTCGGGACCTTGCTACGAGGTCAAACATGAAGATTGCACCAAATCGTATTTTACCTCTATTTAGTCGTAGGAGCATGGTTTGCAGTGGCAGTGGGTCATTATTTTGGGTCATACGTCCCCTCCGCGATAAAAATCGTCGTATGCCTATAGTCCGAACTAATGAAGCAAAAGTGGTGTCTGGTGGGCTCTGCCGATGATTTTAACCTATGATTTTGAGCTTCCACCCTATAAAACGTAGCAGTACATCACGGGTCTACGGACCCAAAGACTTCGTCGTGATGGTTTCTAGTAAAAGTTGTAACAGCTAAGGGTTTTGAATACGCGTATATTAACCATTGCTTGAAACTAAGCTTCGTTGTCTTTAAACTCTGCAAGACCAATCGAACTTTTAGGAAACCCGAAGGATTCACGCTAAGCTCGATGAGCTATTATGGGTAGTGGTGCATGATCTGCAGTTCCTTGGATCTAATAATGAATAAATTTATGAGGGTATATATGGTGCAGGGCACAATTCGTGATGAAACCGGGTCTTACCAAATGTCATATTTTTTGTGACAAGCTCAGACCCACGTAGGGGCAGCGAAGTGGAACTTAAATGTTCTATGCAGCAAATGTTCGCCATGCGGATAAACAAGTTGGAATAGTTCAATGTAGTGTAATGCAAACACGAATCGCAAATAACGATACGGGACCCAGAAGCAATTCTGCGGATCCCTCGGGGAGTGGTGAGTTGATATAAATTAGAGGTGAAAGTCCATTGTTCAAGCTCCGGCTCGGCAGCCGATACGAGGTTCCTGTTGGCTTTGTACATCGCGCAGAGGCGCCGTTCGGTTCTAAATGATTCCCGCCACCATGTTCCATGCGTGCAGAGATCCGTTAGAGCTCGTTCATGTGTTGATTACGAAAAAGTCGCAGTTGACATTGGTGCGTCAAGTAAACGCGCAGAGATGCCGTTCGGTTTAGAGAATGTCTCCATCCGTTGGAGTTCTTCCACTAGTGCAGAGTTCGCTGAACCGTTTCAATATTTTGTGACTTGTACCGAACACTTAGGATACACCATGCTTTGTTGGTTTGGGATAGGAGTGGTCGCGCAACTGCCTCCACGCCGCAAAGTGCCAGTTCGGATTGAAGGTCAACTTTAGCCGTTCAATGCACCTCAAAACGTGTTCAGATGGCATCACAACTTCCTAGGTGCTTGTTGGTTGGGTTGTAAAACATGTGCACATGCGCCATATCGTGCGTACTAGCAAAGTCAGTCACGGTGGTTATGAATGAGTTCCATTCAGTGCAGAGATCGTTAGTGCGTGCAATGTGTACCAGTCGATGTGTCGTACCGGAATACAACCCGCTTAGAGGCCCGTCGCTCGAGAGGACAAGCAAGAGTGCGCAGAGTGCCGTACTGGCCTAGCAATGTCTCCAGACAGACGTAGGAACACCCGACGCAGTGCAGAGAGTAGATCCGCTAGCCATGTGCAATGCATCCGACGTTGTCTGCTTGTGCAGTCTATCGAGTGGCGCCAACGACGCTCCGGCGTCACAGAACAAATCTCGGTGGTCACGGGGACTTGCGCCTCGCGTGATCAAGAGTGTAGTTCGTGTTCAAGCAATTGACTCGAATTCTGGTTGATCCTACCAGTGATATACGCTCGTCTCAAAGGTTAAGCCATGCATGTCTAAGTACAAGCTTCAGAAAGTGAAACCGCATAAGGCTCAGCAGCTATAATTTACAAGATCCTCATCCAAACAGTTACTTGGATAACTGTGGAAAAGCCAGGCTAATACATGCACCGGGACTGTTGCCTTCAAAACTGGTGCACTTATTTTAAACCAATCCCTATGGGCGCTTTGAGTTGAAATCTGATAAATGCCGATCGTACGGTCCTTGCGACTGACCAGATCTTTCAAATGTCTGCCCTATCAACATTGGGTCGTGGAGGACTAATGGTTTAACGTTCGTTCTAGATGATTGGCTACCATCCAAGGAAGGATAGCGCGTAAATTACCCAATCCACTTTAGTGACGAGATATAACAATATGACCTCCCGATGGTCCATAATTGGAATGAGTTGAGCATAAATTTTTGCAAATCAAGTGGAGCAAGTCGGTGCCAGCAGCCGCGGTCCAGCTCCACTAGCTATATTAAAGTTGTTGCGGTTAAAACGTTAAAACCCCGTCAGACTCGCGTCCGTCGCGGGCGCCCGGCCTCTTTGTCCGTGTTCGCGGCTGAAAATGGTGTATGGGCGTTCTACTCCGTGACGGGTCAGGACTTGTGCCGCGACCTCGTCGGTCAATTTGTTCGACCCGCTTCATGGTGCCCATGCTTTACCTTGAACAAATTTGCACAAAAGGCCAAAGCGTCCGACCTAGGGGCCGGCGTTGGCCGAAATATTTTGCATAATAATGGAACATGACCTCGGTCTGAGTGGTTTCGTTGGTTTGTAATAGACCGAGGTAATGATTAACAGAAGTAGTCGGGGGCATTGGTATTACGGCGCGTGAAATTCGTAGACCGTCGTAGGACCACTTTTGCCAAGGATGCTTTCATTAATCAAGAACGAAAGTTAGAGGATCGAAGGCGATTAGATACCGCCCTAGTTCTAAAAACGATGCCAATTAGCAATTGGGAGACGCTAGACCTTCGTGCTGGCTTCAAAACCATCGGGTTCCGGGAAGTATGGTTGCAAAGTTGAAACTTGGAATTGGAAGGGCACCACAAGAAGTGGAGCTTGCGGCAATTTGAGCAACAAGTGAGGTGGTTTTGCTTCAAATTTTCGCCTATGGCCATGCTTTAAATTTCACGAAAATGCAAAACAGACCTAGGGCGGGCGAATACTAAACGTCGCAGACATTGGTAAACAATTTTAAGTTCGTGTAATTCTACAAGATTCTGGATAGCAGGTTTTTAGCATTTTCAATATTTTGCACCGAACGGGCAGCTCCTAGTTCAACAAAAATTTGCGAAACACCGGAGAGCGGTGTGAAACAGTGTTTTTCGCTAAAAAACCTCGGTGTAAGCCTCGTGATGAAAAGTGGGCAGAATGTCCGAAAACTTTAATGAAGCACTCGGGTAGCTTTGGGCGTCACCGCTTTTTTCGGTTCCCATTTTCCTGGGATTGCAGTCATTGCCTACTATACCCAGGGACAA
>NW_024412081.1:1167500-1172500 GCF_016920715.1 Anopheles arabiensis | reverse complement strand
GTGTTGATTAACTGCTGGTAAGAATAGACAGTTGCTTATCATACACATCGCAAACGAACACCCTTAGTGAGCATTAGCAAAAGTCAATGGCACAAAGCAATTGCAATACAAACTGATCAAGTACATTAAAGAACGCTAAGTACCAGGACTTCTTTCCAAGAATGGTGTCCGCGACGGGAGGGCAAGCGTCCTTCCCAGGTTTTCCTAGTAAACCTTGTATGGTAAACATACCCAAGCGTGTCTGTAAGCACGCAACGAAAGTCACGAACGGGCACATACCTAGGGAATGTACTCTACGTACTTGGACTTTTGTCCAAGAATGGTGTCCGCGACGGTCGGGCACTGCGACGCAATAACCAAATCCTAGGATTGTAACTTTAGTGTGCACAAACATAAACATTAACGCGTTCGCTCGGGCTGCGCCGTCCGTGTTGAACACAAATGTGGGTGATTATATGCGTGGAGGGACAAAAACATACGAGGAGGAGACAGTTTTCTACACGATGTGCACAGAGCTCATTTCGTCGTCCCGGCGAATGGAAAAACACAAACATCGCGAGTATCGTTCTAGGTTTCTGTCTATAAAAGGGCAGGCCAAAAGGTGACCGGTTGAGATAAGCATTTTAAGCATACAAACACTTTATTGGAACTTTTGATACAAAAACAAGGTACGTACATGTAGGTTGTACCAACATGGACATCTATGAACGCGTACGCTCGGGCTGCGCCCTCCGTCTTGTACTTTCCCTGATCGGTACACAGTTTTGGTGCACTGCTATTCCGACCGGCAACTTGTACCAACATATACATCCATGAACGCGTAAGTAGTGTACTTTCCTGATCGGTACACACTGTTGGTGCACGGCATAAGAAAAGAGCTAAAATGGTCAAACTCAATCCATTTCAACAATAGATAGTCGATAGTAGCTGTGCCGATGAAGTAGGGCACGATGCAAGTTAATGTTGTTTAATGAATAACATGTCCGCCATACATTTCAGTACAAATTTGCTCGGTCAGACCTACAAAGTGCTATATCTCGAATACGAGGCGTCGGACTGGGGGTTGTAGAACAATTTTAAGTTCGTCTAATGATTCTACATCCGATTCTGGATAGCGGTTTTTGACCACTTTTCAATATTTTGTGACACCCCGAACCTAGGGGCAGCTCCTAGCTTTTTCAAAAATGTGCACCGAACGGGCCGGAGAGCTCGTGTGGCTCAAAACATGTTTTTCGCCAAAACACCCTCAAAACGTGTAAGGAACGCACCCTAGCTCTTGTTTTTGAAAAGTTATGGCCATTTAAAGTGAGGTGGTTTTTGCTTCAAAATAGCAATTTCACCCGTCCCTATGGCCATGCTTTAAATTTTCACGAAAATGCCAGGTCAGACCTAGGGCGGGCCATATCTTGAATACTAAACGTCGCAGACATTGGTCGTAGAACAATTTTAAGTTCGTCTAATGATTCTACATCCGATTCTGGATAGCGGTTTTTGACCACTTTTCAATATTTTGTGACACCCCGAACCTAGGGGCAGCTCCTAGCTTTTTTCAAAAATGTGCACCGAACGGGCCGGAGAGCTCGTGTGGCTCAAAACATGTTTTTCGCTAAAACACCTCAAAACGTGTAAAGAACGCACCCTAGCTCTTGTTTTTGAAAAGTTATGGCCATTTAAAGTGAGGTGGTTTTTGCTTCAAAATAGCTTTTGAATGCCAGGTCAGACCTAGGGCGGGCCATATCTTGAATACTAAACGTCGCAGACATTGGTCGTGGAACAATTTTAAGTTCGTCTAATGATTCTACATCCGATTCTGGATAGCGGTTTTTGACCACTTTTCAATATTTTGTGACACCCCGAACCTAGGGGCAGCTCCTAGCTTTTTTCAAAAATGTGCACCGAACGGGCCGGAGAGCTCGTGTGGCTCAAAACATGTTTTTCGCTAAAACACCTCAAAACGTGTAAGGAACGCACCCTAGCTCTTGTTTTTGAAAAGTTATGGCCATTTAAAGTGAGGTGGTTTTTGCTTCAAAATAGCAATTTCACCCGTCCCTATGGCCATGCTTTAAATTTTCACGAAAATGCCAGGTCAGACCTAGGGCGGGCCATATCTTGAATACTAAACGTCGCAGACATTGGTCGTGGAACAATTTTAAGTTCGTCTAATGATTCTACATCCGATTCTGGATAGCGGTTTTTGACCACTTTTCAATATTTTGTGACACCCCGAACCTAGGGGCAGCTCCTAGCTTTTTTCAAAAATGTGCACCGAACGGGCCGGAGAGCTCGTGTGGCTCAAAACATGTTTTTCGCTAAAACACCTCAAAACGTGTAAGGAACGCACCCTAGCTCTTGTTTTTGAAAAGTTATGGCCATTTAAAGTGAGGTGGTTTTTGCTTCAAAATAGCAATTTCACCCGTCCCTATGGCCATGCTTTAAATTTTCACGAAAATGCCAGGTCAGACCTAGGGCGGGCCATATCTTGAATACTAAACGTCGCAGACATTGGTCGTGGAACAATTTTAAGTTCGTCTAATGATTCTACATCCGATTCTGGATAGCGGTTTTTTGACCACTTTTCAATATTTTGTGACACCCCGAACCTAGGGGCAGCTCCCTAGCTTTTTTCAAAAATGTGCACCGAACGGGCCGGAGAGCTCGTGTGGCTCAAAACATGTTTTCGCCAAAACACCTCAAACGTGCAAAGAACGCACCCTAGCTCTTGTTTTTGAAAAGTTATGGCCATTTAAAGTGAGGTGGTTTTTGCTCAAAACAGCAATTTCACCCGTCCCTATGGCCATGCTTTAAATTTTCACGAAAATGCCAGGTCAGACCTAGGGCGGGCCATATCTTGAATACTAAACGTCGCAGACATTGGTCGTGGAACAATTTTAAGTTCGTCTAATGATTCTACATCCGATTCTGGATAGCGGTTTTTTGACCACTTTTCAATATTTTGTGACACCCCGAACCTAGGGGCAGCTCCTAGCTTTTTTCAAAAATGTGCACCGAACGGGCCGGAGAGCTCGTGTGGCTCAAAACATGTTTTTCGCTAAAACACCTCAAAACGTGTAAGGAACGCACCCTAGCTCTTGTTTTTGAAAAGTTATGGCCATTTAAAGTGAGGTGGTTTTTGCTTCAAAATAGCAATTTCACCCGTCCCTATGGCCATGCTTTAAATTTTCACGAAAATGCCAGGTCAGACCTAGGGCGGGCCATATCTTGAATACTAAACGTCGCAGACATTGGTCGTGGAACAATTTTAAGTTCGTCTAATGATTCTACATCCGATTCTGGATAGCGGTTTTTTGACCACTTTTCAATATTTTGTGACACCCCGAACCTAGGGGCAGCTCCTAGCTTTTTTCAAAAATGTGCACCGATCGGCCGGAGAGCTCGTGTGGCTCAAAACATGTTTTTCGCTAAAACACCTCAAAACGTGTAAGGAACGCACCCTAGCTCTTGTTTTTGAAAAGTTATGGCCATTTAAAGTGAGGTGGTTTTTGCTTCAAAATAGCAATTTCACCCGTCCCTATGGCCATGCTTTAAATTTTCACGAAAATGCCAGGTCAGACCTAGGGCGGGCCATATCTTGAATACTAAACGTCGCAGACATTGGTCGTGGAACAATTTTAAGTTCGTCTAATGATTCTACATCCGATTCTGGATAGCGGTTTTTGACCACTTTTCAATATTTTGTGACACCCCGAACCTAGGGGCAGCTCCTAGCTTTTTTCAAAAATGTGCACCGAACGGGCCGGAGAGCTCGTGTGGCTCAAAACATGTTTTTCGCTAAAACACCTCAAAACGTGTAAAGAACGCACCCTAGCTCTTGTTTTTGAAAAGTTATGGCCATTTAAAGTGAGGTGGTTTTTGCTTCAAAATAGCAATTTCACCCGTCCCTATGGCCATGCTTTAAATTTTCACGAAAATGCCAGGTCAGACCTAGGGCGGGCCATATCTTGAATACTAAACGTCGCAGACATTGGTCGTAGAACAATTTTAAGTTCGTCTAATGATTCTACATCCGATTCTGGATAGCGGTTTTTGACCACTTTTCAATATTTTGTGACACCCCGAACCTAGGGGCAGCTCCTAGCTTTTTTCAAAATGTGCACCGAACGGGCCGGAGAGCTCGTGTGGCTCAAAACATGTTTTTCGCTAAAACACCTCAAAACGTGTAAAGAACGCACCCTAGCTCTTGTTTTTGAAAAGTTATGGCCATTTAAAGTGAGGTGGTTTTTGCTTCAAAATAGCAATTTCACCCGTCCCTATGGCCATGCTTTAAATTTTCACGAAAATGCCAGGTCAGACCTAGGGCGGGCCATATCTTGAATACTAAACGTCGCAGACATTGGTCGTGGAACAATTTTAAGTTCGTCTAATGATTCTACATCCGATTCTGGATAGCGGTTTTTTGACCACTTTTCAATATTTTGTGACACCCCGAACCTAGGGGCAGCTCCTAGCTTTTTTCAAAAATGTGCACCGAACGGGCCGGAGAGCTCGTGTGGCTCAAAACATGTTTTTCGCTAAAACACCTCAAAACGTGTAAGGAACGCACCCTAGATGATGAAAAGTGCAATCAGAATGTCAATCGACAACTTTGTTGGGGTACCATTTTACTCTACGGGCCAGTAGCTTAGGCGCGCCAACAGCGCTTTCCTTTCGGGTTCCCATTTTTGCCCTCCTGGGATTATGATCATTTGTTCATTGCCTACTATAGGAGGGTACCTTGCTACGAGGTCAAACATGAAGATTGCACCAAATCGTAGTTTTACCTCTATTTAGTCGTAGGAGCATGGTTTGCAGTGGCAGTGGGTCATTAAGCCCCCGTTTGGGTCATACGTCCCTCCGCGATAAAAATCGTCGTATGCCTATAGTCCGAACTAATGAAGCAAAAGTGGTGTCTGGTGGGCTCTGCCGATGATTTTAACCTATGATTTTGAGCTTCCACCCTATCAAAACGTTCCTGGAGCAGTACATCACGGGTCTACGGACCC
>NW_024412081.1:1160000-1162500 GCF_016920715.1 Anopheles arabiensis | reverse complement strand
GAAGCGGGCTCGCGTGCGCCTCCCACGAGCAGAAGCGGAACTCGTCAAAGATCGTCGACTGGAGCTGGGCTACACGTATTGTTCGGTACATGAAGCCCCAAAAGTATCGGGTCAGCTGACTCGCTGCTTCCGGTGTCTGGAGCGGGGACACATCGCCGCGACGTGCACGGGTGAGGATCGGTCCAAGCGTTGTCTACGGTGTGGTGACCAAACTCACAAGGCGTCGGGTTGCACCAACGAGATCAAGTGCATGCTGTGTGGCGGCGCCCACCGTATTGGTGCCGCAGCCTGCGGTGGACAACCCTCGAACTGAAATGGAAGTGCTACAGATCAACGTCAATCGCAGTAGGAGCGCGAAGACCCGGCGCTCAACACGATGCGGATGGAGCGGGCGGATGTCTGTCTGATGGTGGAGCTGCACAGTGTCCCCAGGAACAATGGGAACTGGGTGGCCGACAGGGACGGGAAGGTGGCCATCATAGCCAGCAGCGAAACGTACCCGGTTCAGCAAGTGGTCTCCGTGACGCAGTCTGGGATCGCGGCTGCCCGGATCAATGGTGTGCTCTTCATATGTTGTTACGTGTCGCCCCTCAGCGGGCGTCTCTGAGTTCGAGGAGGTAATGCAGCGCATCGATGTGCTGGCGAGAGGTCACCCGCGCGTCGTCTTTGCGGGGATCTCAATGCGTGGCACACCGTTTGGGGAAGTGGCCGCACCAACGCAAAGGGAGAGGCTGTGGTCCAGCTTGTCGACAGCTTGGGGCTGGAGGTGTTAAACACCGGCACCGCCTCAACCTTCCTAGGCAACGGAGTGGCTCGCCCGAGCGTGGTGGACGTTGCCTTCGCCAGCCGCAGCATCGCCGGAGTTAACACCATTCCGACGCATCGGTGGAGGATTATGAGCAGATACTCGTACAGTGACCACGTGTACATTCGGTTTGCTGTAGGGGAGCTGTTCCAGCGGTCAGCGGCAGATAGTCGTCGACAGGAGGGTCCTTCCACGCGAGAAAGCGGCACGAGATGGCGTAGCCGTCAGTTCGATGCCGAGCTTTTCGGTGTAGCGCTCGACGTAGCTTCGTTCGCAGAGCGGGTTACAAATGCCGAAAGCCTGGAGAGAGTTATGACGGAAGCTTGTGACGCAGCCATGGCGCGAGTGTTCCCTTCACAAGGTCACTCGGGACGACCTGCTTATTGGTGGACGCCAGCAATCGAGGTCCTGTGTGAGAACTGCCGCCTCGCCAAGGAACGCCTTGAAACTGCCATCGACGAGGAAGAGCAGATCGCCGCAGCCAGCGACCTTCTCCAGGTGCGGACCGCCCTGGATTCAGCCATCACCACCAGCAAGAAGGAGCACTTCGATGAAATGCTGCGGGCCTCGCGGAAGACGAGACGGGACAATGGTACCGCAACGTACTAAGCCGCCTTCGTGGAAGCTGGACGGCGAGAGAGCGATTCATCGGTGCTAGAGGGCATCGTTTCCACTCTGTTCCCCAGCATCCTCCGGTTGACTGGCCAGCGTCACCAGGCCAAGTCCTGGAGAGGGAGAGGAGGAACCAGTTCGGGACGTTAATGAACAGGAGCTGTTGGACATCGCGAGCTCGCTGAACCCGAGGAAGGCTCCAGGATTGATGGTGTGCCAAACGCCGCTCTGACGGCCGCCATCCGGAAGCATACGGACATCTTCAAGAAGTTGTTCCAGGAATGCTTGGACAACGAGCGGTTCCCGGATGAGTGGAAGAAGCAGAAACTGGCCCTGATCCCTGCCGGGCAAGCCACCGGGGCTCGCTTCATCCTTCCGCCCGATTCTGCTGCTGAACAACCCGGGCAAAGCGTACGAGCGGTTGCTGCTGTCGCGAATAAATGATGTCATCGAGGCTCCTGAATCACCGAGGTTGGCAGAAAACCAGTACGGGTTCAGGAGGGGCCGTTCGACAGTGCAGGCGATTCAGCTGGTGGTGGATGCAGGCCGTCACGCGATGTCATTTGGCCGCACCAACAACAGGGACAAACGCTGCCTTCTAGTAGTGGCGCTGGATGTGCGTAATGCATTTAACACTGCCAGCTGGCAGTGCATCGCTACGGCGCTGGAGGACAAAGGCGTGCCGAGGCAGCTCCGCAACATCCTGAGAGACTACTTCGAAAACAGGAGCTCGTCTATGACACCGCAGACGGGCCCGTTACACGCCGAGTGACTGCAGGTGTTCCACAGGGGTCCATTCTGGGCCCGACCCTGTGGAACATCATGTACGACGGCGTGTTGCGGGTCGAGCTTCCTGAAGGGGCTAGCGTCATCGGCTATGCGGATGACATAGTGGTCATGGCACGGGGTTGCACACCAGAGGAGGCGGCATCGGTGGCTGAATAGGCAGTGGACGCGATTGCGGCTTGGATGGAGGACCATCACCTGCAGCTCGCTCCGGAGAAGACGGAAGGAGTAATGATCTCCAGTCTGCGAAGAGGTCAACTGAGGGTGCCGTTCCGCGTCGGGGACACCATCATACAC
>NW_024412081.1:1147500-1150000 GCF_016920715.1 Anopheles arabiensis | reverse complement strand
TTTGGTGCACTGCTATTCCGACCGGCAACTTGTACCAACATATACATCCATGAACGCGTAAGTAGTGTACTTTCCCTGATCGGTACACACTGTTGGTGCACGGCATAAGAAAAGAGCTAAAATGGTCAAACTCAATCCATTTCAACAATAGATAGTCGATAGTAGCTGTGCCGATGAAGTAGGGCACGATGCAAGTTAATGTTGTTTAATGAATAACATGTCCGCCATACATTTCAGTACAAATTTGCTCGGTCAGACCTACAAAGTGCTATATCTCGAATACGAGGCGTCGGACTGGGGGTTGTAGAACAATTTTAAGTTCGTCTAATGATTCTACATCCGATTCTGGATAGCGGTTTTTGACCACTTTTCAATATTTTGTGACACCCCGAACCTAGGGGCAGCTCCTAGCTTTTTCAAAAATGTGCACCGAACGGGCCGGAGAGCTCGTGTGGCTCAAAACATGTTTTTCGCTAAAACACCTCAAAACGTGTAAGGAACGCACCCTAGCTCTTGTTTTTGAAAAGTTATGGCCATTTAAAGTGAGGTGGTTTTTGCTTCAAAATAGCAATTTCACCCGTCCCTATGGCCATGCTTTAAATTTTCACGAAAATGCCAGGTCAGACCTAGGGCGGGCCATATCTTGAATACTAAACGTCGCAGACATTGGTCGTAGAACAATTTTAAGTTCGTCTAATGATTCTACATCCGATTCTGGATAGCGGTTTTTGACCACTTTTCAATATTTTGTGACACCCCGAACCTAGGGGCAGCTCCTAGCTTTTTCAAAAATGTGCACCGAACGGGCCGGAGAGCTCGTGTGGCTCAAAACATGTTTTTCGCCAAAACACCCCAAAACGTGCAAAGAACGCACCCTAGCTCTTGTTTTTGAAAAGTTATGGCCATTTAAAGTGAGGTGGTTTTTGCTTCAAAATAGCAATTTCACCCGTCCCTATGGCCATGCTTTAAATTTTCACGAAAATGCCAGGTCAGACCTAGGGCGGGCCATATCTTGAATACTAAACGTCGCAGACATTGGTCGTAGAACAATTTTAAGTTCGTCTAATGATTCTACATCCGATTCTGGATAGCGGTTTTTGACCACTTTTCAATATTTTGTGACACCCCGAACCTAGGGGCAGCTCCTAGCTTTTTTCAAAAATGTGCACCGAACGGGCCGGAGAGCTCGTGTGGCTCAAAACATGTTTTTCGCTAAAACACCTCAAAACGTGTAAGGAACGCA
This sequence comes from Anopheles arabiensis, assembly GCF_016920715.1. Taxonomy (NCBI): domain Eukaryota; kingdom Metazoa; phylum Arthropoda; class Insecta; order Diptera; family Culicidae; genus Anopheles; species Anopheles arabiensis. The sequence continues at coordinate 1,148,757 of NW_024412081.1, read as the reverse complement.
CCCTAGCTCTTGTTTTTGAAAAGTTATGGCCATTTAAAGTGAGGTGGTTTTTGCTTCAAAATAGCAATTTCACCCGTCCCTATGGCCATGCTTTAAATTTTCACGAAAATGCCAGGTCAGACCTAGGGCGGGCCATATCTTGAATACTAAACGTCGCAGACATTGGTCGTGGAACAATTTTAAGTTCGTCTAATGATTCTACATCCGATTCTGGATAGCGGTTTTTGACCACTTTTCAATATTTTGTGACACCCCGAACCTAGGGGCAGCTCCTAGCTTTTTTCAAAATGTGCACCGAACGGGCCGGAGAGCTCGTGTGGCTCAAAACATGTTTTTCGCTAAAACACCTCAAAACGTGTAAGGAACGCACCCTAGATGATGAAAAGTGCAATCAGAATGTCAATCGACAACTTTGTTGGGGTACCATTTTTACTCTACGGGCCAGTAGCTTAGGCGCGCCAACAGCGCTTTCCTTTCGGGTTCCCATTTTTGCCCTCCTGGGATTATGATCATTTGTTCATTGCCTACTATAGGAGGGTACCTTGCTACGAGGTCAAACATGAAGATTGCACCAAATCGTAGTTTTTACCTCTATTTAGTCGTAGGAGCATGGTTTGCAGTGGCAGTGGGTCATTAAGCCCCCGTTTGGGTCATACGTCCCTCCGCGATAAAAATCGTCGCATGCCCATAGTCCGAACTAATGAAGCAAAAGTGGTGTCTGGTGGGCTCTGCCGATGATTTTAACCTATGATTTTGAGCTTCCACCCTATCAAAACGTTCCCTGGAGCAGTACATCACGGGTCTACGGACCCAAAGACTTCGTCGTGATGGTTTCTAGTAAAAAGTTGTAACAGCTAAGGGTTTTGAATACGCGTATATTAACCATTGCTTGAAACTAAGCTTCGTTGTCTTTAAACTCTGCAAGACCAATCGAACTTCTTAGGGAAACCCGAAGGATTCACGCTAAGCTCGATGAGCTATTATGGGTAGTGGTGCATGATCTGGTGTTCCTTGGATCTAATCCAATGAATAAATTTATGAGGGTATATATGGTGCAGGGCACAAAGCGTGATGAAACCGGGTCTCCCTACCAAATGTGGCATATTTTTTCCTGAGAGCGAAGCTCAGACCCACGTAGGGGAGAGCGAAGTGGAACTTAAATGTTCTCTGCAGCAAATGTTCGCCATGCGGATAAACAAGTTGGAATAGTTCAATGTAGTGTAATGCAAACACGAATCGCAAATAACGATACGGGAC
>NW_024412081.1:1130000-1137500 GCF_016920715.1 Anopheles arabiensis | reverse complement strand
GCAATACAAACTGATCAAGTACATTAAAGAACGCTAAGTACCAGGACTTCTTTCCAAGAATGGTGTCCGCGACGGGAGGGCAAGCGTCCTTCCCAGGTTTTCCTAGTAAACCTTGTATGGTAAACATACCCAAGCGTGTCTGTAAGCACGCAACGAAAGTCACGAACGGGCACATACCTAGGGAATGTACTCTACGTACTTGGACTTTTGTCCAAGAATGGTGTCCGCGACGGTCGGGCACTGCGACGCAATAACCAAATCCTAGGATTGTAACTTTAGTGTGCACAAACATAAACATTAACGCGTTCGCTCGGGCTGCGCCGTCCGTGTTGAACACAAATGTGGGTGATTATATGCGTGGAGGGACAAAAACATACGAGGAGGAGACAGTTTTCTACGATGTGCACAGAGCTCATTTCGTCGTCCCGGGCGAATGGAAAACACAAACATCGCGAGTATCGTTCTAGGTTTCTGTCTATAAAAGGGCAGGCCAAAAGGTGACCGGTTGAGATAAGCATTTTAAGCATACAAACACTTTATTGGAACTTTTGATACAAAAACAAGGTACGTACATGTAGGTTGTACCAACATGGACATCTATGAACGCGTACGCTCGGGCTGCGCCCTCCGTCTTGTACTTTCCCTGATCGGTACACAGTTTTGGTGCACTGCTATTCCGACCGGCAACTTGTACCAACATATACATCCATGAACGCGTAAGTAGTGTACTTTCCCTGATCGGTACACACTGTTGGTGCACGGCATAAGAAAAGAGCTAAAATGGTCAAACTCAATCCATTTCAACAATAGATAGTCGATAGTAGCTGTGCCGATGAAGTAGGGCACGATGCAAGTTAATGTTGTTTAATGAATAACATGTCCGCCATACATTTCAGTACAAATTTGCTCGGTCAGACCTACAAAGTGCTATATCTCGAATACGAGGCGTCGGACTGGGGGTTGTAGAACAATTTTAAGTTCGTCTAATGATTCTACATCCGATTCTGGATAGCGGTTTTTGACCACTTTTCAATATTTTGTGACACCCCGAACCTAGGGGCAGCTCCTAGCTTTTTCAAAAATGTGCACCGAACGGGCCGGAGAGCTCGTGTGGCTCAAAACATGTTTTTCGCTAAAACACCTCAAAACGTGTAAGGAACGCACCCTAGCTCTTGTTTTTGAAAAGTTATGGCCATTTAAAGTGAGGTGGTTTTTGCTTCAAAATAGCAATTTCACCCGTCCCTATGGCCATGCTTTAAATTTTCACGAAAATGCCAGGTCAGACCTAGGGCGGGCCATATCTTGAATACTAAACGTCGCAGACATTGGTCGTGGAACAATTTTAAGTTCGTCTAATGATTCTACATCCGATTCTGGATAGCGGTTTTTTGACCACTTTTCAATATTTTGTGACACCCCGAACCTAGGGGCAGCTCCTAGCTTTTTCAAAAATGTGCACCGAACGGGCCGGAGAGCTCGTGTGGCTCAAAACATGTTTTTCGCTAAAACACCTCAAAACGTGTAAGGAACGCACCCTAGCTCTTGTTTTTCAAAAGTTATGGCCATTTAAAGTCAGACGGGTTTTGCTTCAAAATAGCTATTTTACCCGTCCCTATGGCCATGCTTTAAATTTTCACGAAAATGCCAGGTCAGACCTAGGGCGGGCCATATCTTGAATACTAAACGTCGCAGACATTGGTCGTGGAACAATTTTAAGTTCGTCTAATGATTCTACATCCGATTCTGGATAGCGGTTTTTGACCACTTTTCAATATTTTGTGACACCCCGAACCTAGGGGCAGCTCCTAGCTTTTTTCAAAAATGTGCACCGAACGGGCCGGAGAGCTCGTGTGGCTCAAAACATGTTTTTCGCTAAAACACCTCAAAACGTGTAAAGAACGCACCCTAGCTCTTGTTTTTGAAAAGTTATGGCCATTTAAAGTGAGGTGGTTTTTGCTTCAAAATAGCAATTTCACCCGTCCCTATGGCCATGCTTTAAATTTTCACGAAAATGCCAGGTCAGACCTAGGGCGGGCCATATCTTGAATACTAAACGTCGCAGACATTGGTCGTGAACAATTTTAAGTTCGTCTAATGATTCTACATCCGATTCTGGATAGCGGTTTTTGACCACTTTTCAATATTTTGTGACACCCCGAACCTAGGGGCAGCTCCCTAGCTTTTTCAAAAATGTGCACCGAACGGGCCGGAGAGCTCGTGTGGCTCAAAACATGTTTTTCGCTAAAACACCTCAAAACGTGTAAGGAACGCACCCTAGCTCTTGTTTTGAAAAGTTATGGCCATTTAAAGTGAGGTGGTTTTTGCTTCAAAATAGCAATTTCACCCGTCCCTATGGCCATGCTTTAAATTTTCACGAAAATGCCAGGTCAGACCTAGGGCGGGCCATATCTTGAATACTAAACGTCGCAGACATTGGTCGTGGAACAATTTTAAGTTCGTCTAATGATTCTACATCCGATTCTGGATAGCGGTTTTTTGACCACTTTTCAATATTTTGTGACACCCCGAACCTAGGGGCAGCTCCTAGCTTTTTCAAAAATGTGCACCGAACGGGCCGGAGAGCTCGTGTGGCTCAAAACATGTTTTCGCTAAAACACCTCAAAACGTGTAAGGAACGCACCCTAGCTCTTGTTTTTCAAAAGTTATGGCCATTTAAAGTCAGACGGGTTTTTGCTTCAAAATAGCTATTTTACCCGTCCCTATGGCCATGCTTTAAATTTTCACGAAAATGCCAGGTCAGACCTAGGGCGGGCCATATCTTGAATACTAAACGTCGCAGACATTGGTCGTAGAACAATTTTAAGTTCGTCTAATGATTCTACATCCGATTCTGGATAGCGGTTTTTTGACCACTTTTCAATATTTTGTGACACCCCGAACCTAGGGGCAGCTCCTAGCTTTTTCAAAATGTGCACCGAACGGGCCGGAGAGCTCGTGTGGCTCAAAACATGTTTTTCGCTAAAACACCTCAAAACGTGTAAGGAACGCACCCTAGCTCTTGTTTTTCAAAAGTTATGGCCATTTAAAGTCAGACGGGTTTTGCTTCAAAATAGCTATTTTACCCGTCCCTATGGCCATGCTTTAAATTTTCACGAAAATGCCAGGTCAGACCTAGGGCGGGCCATATCTTGAATACTAAACGTCGCAGACATTGGTCGTAGAACAATTTTAAGTTCGTCTAATGATTCTACATCCGATTCTGGATAGCGGTTTTTGACCACTTTTCAATATTTTGTGACACCCCGAACCTAGGGGCAGCTCCTAGCTTTTTTCAAAAATGTGCACCGAACGGGCCGGAGAGCTCGTGTGGCTCAAAACATGTTTTTCGCTAAAACACCTCAAAACGTGTAAGGAACGCACCCTAGCTCTTGTTTTTCAAAAGTTATGGCCATTTAAAGTCAGACGGGTTTTGCTTCAAAATAGCTATTTTACCCGTCCCTATGGCCATGCTTTAAATTTTCACGAAAATGCCAGGTCAGACCTAGGGCGGGCCATATCTTGAATACTAAACGTCGCAGACATTGGTCGTGGAACAATTTTAAGTTCGTCTAATGATTCTACATCCGATTCTGGATAGCGGTTTTTGACCACTTTTCAATATTTTGTGACACCCCGAACCTAGGGGCAGCTCCTAGCTTTTTCAAAAATGTGCACCGAACGGGCCGGAGAGCTCGTGTGGCTCAAAACATGTTTTTCGCTAAAACACCTCAAAACGTGTAAAGAACGCACCCTAGCTCTTGTTTTTGAAAAGTTATGGCCATTTAAAGTGAGGTGGTTTTTGCTTCAAAATAGCAATTTCACCCGTCCCTATGGCCATGCTTTAAATTTTCACGAAAATGCCAGGTCAGACCTAGGGCGGGCCATATCTTGAATACTAAACGTCGCAGACATTGGTCGTGGAACAATTTTAAGTTCGTCTAATGATTCTACATCCGATTCTGGATAGCGGTTTTTTGACCACTTTTCAATATTTTGTGACACCCCGAACCTAGGGGCAGCTCCTAGCTTTTTTCAAAAATGTGCACCGAACGGGCCGGAGAGCTCGTGTGGCTCAAAACATGTTTTTCGCTAAAACACCTCAAAACGTGTAAGGAACGCACCCTAGCTCTTGTTTTTGAAAAGTTATGGCCATTTAAAGTGAGGTGGTTTTTGCTTCAAAATAGCAATTTCACCCGTCCCTATGGCCATGCTTTAAATTTTCACGAAAATGCCAGGTCAGACCTAGGGCGGGCCATATCTTGAATACTAAACGTCGCAGACATTGGTCGTGGAACAATTTTAAGTTCGTCTAATGATTCTACATCCGATTCTGGATAGCGGTTTTTTGACCACTTTTCAATATTTTGTGACACCCCGAACCTAGGGGCAGCTCCTAGCTTTTTCAAAAATGTGCACCGAATGGGTCGGAGAGCTCGTGTGGCTCAAAACATGTTTTTCGCTAAAACACCTCAAAACGTGTAAGGAACGCACCCTAGCTCTTGTTTTTCAAAAGTTATGGCCATTTAAAGTCAGACGGGTTTTTGCTTCAAAATAGCTATTTTACCCGTCCCTATGGCCATGCTTTAAATTTTCACGAAAATGCCAGGTCAGACCTAGGGCGGGCCATATCTTGAATACTAAACGTCGCAGACATTGGTCGTAGAACAATTTTAAGTTCGTCTAATGATTCTACATCCGATTCTGGATAGCGGTTTTTGACCACTTTTCAATATTTTGTGACACCCCGAACCTAGGGGCAGCTCCTAGCTTTTTTCAAAAATGTGCACCGAACGGGCCGGAGAGCTCGTGTGGCTCAAAACATGTTTTTCGCTAAAACACCTCAAAACGTGTAAGGAACGCACCCTAGCTCTTGTTTTTCAAAAGTTATGGCCATTTAAAGTCAGACGGGTTTTGCTTCAAAATAGCTATTTTACCCGTCCCTATGGCCATGCTTTAAATTTTCACGAAAATGCCAGGTCAGACCTAGGGCGGGCCATATCTTGAATACTAAACGTCGCAGACATTGGTCGTAGAACAATTTTAAGTTCGTCTAATGATTCTACATCCGATTCTGGATAGCGGTTTTTGACCACTTTTCAATATTTTGTGACACCCCGAACCTAGGGGCAGCTCCTAGCTTTTTTCAAAAATGTGCACCGAACGGGCCGGAGAGCTCGTGTGGCTCAAAACATGTTTTCGCTAAAACACCTCAAAACGTGTAAGGAACGCACCCTAGCTCTTGTTTTTCAAAAGTTATGGCCATTTAAAGTCAGACGGGTTTTTGCTTCAAAATAGCTATTTTACCCGTCCCTATGGCCATGCTTTAAATTTTCACGAAAATGCCAGGTCAGACCTAGGGCGGGCCATATCTTGAATACTAAACGTCGCAGACATTGGTCGTGGAACAATTTTAAGTTCGTCTAATGATTCTACATCCGATTCTGGATAGCGGTTTTTTGACCACTTTTCAATATTTTGTGACACCCCGAACCTAGGGGCAGCTCCTAGCTTTTTCAAAAATGTGCACCGAACGGGCCGGAGAGCTCGTGTGGCTCAAAACATGTTTTTCGCTAAAACACCTCAAAACGTGTAAAGAACGCACCCTAGCTCTTGTTTTTGAAAAGTTATGGCCATTTAAAGTGAGGTGGTTTTTGCTTCAAAATAGCAATTTCACCCGTCCCTATGGCCATGCTTTAAATTTTCACGAAAATGCCAGGTCAGACCTAGGGCGGGCCATATCTTGAATACTAAACGTCGCAGACATTGGTCGTGGAACAATTTTAAGTTCGTCTAATGATTCTACATCCGATTCTGGATAGCGGTTTTTTGACCACTTTTCAATATTTTGTGACACCCCGAACCTAGGGGCAGCTCCTAGCTTTTTTCAAAAATGTGCACCGAACGGGCCGGAGAGCTCGTGTGGCTCAAAACATGTTTTTCGCTAAAACACCTCAAAACGTGTAAGGAACGCACCCTAGCTCTTGTTTTTGAAAAGTTATGGCCATTTAAAGTGAGGTGGTTTTTGCTTCAAAATAGCAATTTCACCCGTCCCTATGGCCATGCTTTAAATTTTCACGAAAATGCCAGGTCAGACCTAGGGCGGGCCATATCTTGAATACTAAACGTCGCAGACATTGGTCGTGGAACAATTTTAAGTTCGTCTAATGATTCTACATCCGATTCTGGATAGCGGTTTTTGACCACTTTTCAATATTTTGTGACACCCCGAACCTAGGGGCAGCTCCTAGCTTTTTTCAAAAATGTGCACCGAACGGGCCGGAGAGCTCGTGTGGCTCAAAACATGTTTTTCGCTAAAACACCTCAAAACGTGTAAGGAACGCACCCTAGATGATGAAAAGTGCAATCAGAATGTCAATCGACAACTTTGTTGGGGTACCATTTTTACTCTACGGGCCAGTAGCTTAGGCGCGCCAACAGCGCTTTCCTTTCGGGTTCCCATTTTTGCCCTCCTGGGATTATGATCATTTGTTCATTGCCTACTATAGGGAGGGTACCTTGCTACGAGGTCAAACATGAAGATTGCACCAAATCGTAGTTTTACCTCTATTTAGTCGTAGGAGCATGGTTTGCAGTGGCAGTGGGTCATTAAGCCCCCGTTTGGGTCATACGTCCCTCCGCGATAAAAATCGTCGTATGCCTATAGTCCGAACTAATGAAGCAAAAGTGGTGTCTGGTGGGCTCTGCCGATGATTTTAACCTATGATTTTGAGCTTCCACCCTATCAAAACGTTCCTGGAGCAGTACATCACGGGTCTACGGACCCAAAGACTTCGTCGTGATGGTTTCTAGTAAAAAGTTGTAACAGCTAAGGGTTTTGAATACGCGTATATTAACCATTGCTTGAAACTAAGCTTCGTTGTCTTTAAACTCTGCAAGACCAATCGAACTTCTTAGGGAAACCCGAAGGATTCACGCTAAGCTCGATGAGCTATTATGGGTAGTGGTGCATGATCTGGTGTTCCTTGGATCTAATCCAATGAATAAATTTATGAGGGTATATATGGTGCAGGGCACAAAGCGTGATGAAACCGGGTCTCCCTACCAAATGTGGCATATTTTTTCCCTGAGAGCGAAGCTCAGACCCACGTAGGGGAGAGCGAAGTGGAACTTAAATGTTCTCTGCAGCAAATGTTCGCCATGCGGATAAACAAGTTGGAATAGTTCAATGTAGTGTAATGCAAACACGAATCGCAATAACGATACGGGACCCAGAAGCAATTCTGCGGATCCCTCGGGGAGTGGTGAGTTGATATAAATTAGAGGTGAAAGTCCAAGTTGTTCAAGCTCCGGCTCGGCAGCCGATACGAGGTTCCTGTTGGGCTTTGTACATCGCGCAGAGGCGCCGTTCGGTTCTAGCAATGATTCCCGCCACCATGTTCCATGCGTGCAGAGATCCGTTAGAGCTCGTTCAATGTGTCCCGCCGTGATTACGAAAAAGTCCAACAGTTGACCAAGTTGGGGGTGCGTCAAGTAAACGCG
>NW_024412081.1:1120000-1122500 GCF_016920715.1 Anopheles arabiensis | reverse complement strand
AACTTAAGCAGGGTAGTTCTGCTAGTGCAATTGCCCCAAAGGTTAAGGAAGCGGTGAAGGGCAAGGCGTCAGTGAGAACGCTAGCTCCTTCTAAAATGATTGAGATCATGCATCTCGATGAAATCACCACCCCAGAGGAGGTTGCGGAGTCTGTCAAAGCACAGCTCAACATCGAGATAGAAATAGATCGTATCAAAATGAAGAAAGGCCGCGCGGCCGGTACGCAGTGGGCACGGATCAACGTATCGCTGCCAGACTTTCAAAGCTTCCTGAATTTGGGAAAGCTGAAAGTTGGTTGGTCGATATGCCATATCCGCGAGGTTATGGAAGAGCAGAAATGCTATAAGTGTTGGAAGGTAGGCCATACGAGCTACCATTGTAGGAACCAGACAGAAGTAATCTGTGCTGGAAATGCGGTTTGAGGGACACGAAGCAAGCTTGTACCAACTCTGTCAAGTGTTTAGATTGCGGTACGAGGTCACAGAACCTTCACGCAACGGGCAGTTATATGTGTCCCCGAAGGCGAACGATTAGACCATAATGGTTAGGTTGCTACAACATAACCAGAATCATAGTTATGCTGCATTTCAGTTAATGTGGCAAACGATTAGGGAAGAATCTGCGGATATAGTGTTGATTGCAGATCCGTATCTGGCAACAACCAACGTCAAAGTGTTACGCAATGACGATAACACAGCAGCGGTAGTGGTTAACGCGGACTTACCAGTTAAGGTAGTCAGTAAGGCTTTGAAGGGTTTAATGATAGTTGACATAGGTGATATGCGAGTGGTTAGCGTTTACGCGCCACCTAGATTTAGTATGGAAGAGTTCCAGAACATGTTGGATAACACGGTAATGGCCGTAACCGGTATCCACAAATTCGTTATCGGGGGACTTCAACGCTTGGTCAGTAAGTTGGAACAACCAACTTGGCGAGCGTGGAGAAACCCAGAAACGAAGAGGTGAGTTGGTTTTATCAACCTTTGCGCAGATTGACGCAATTTTATTGAACGACGGCAGCACCCCAACTTATGTTGGACCAGGGCGCACGTCAGTAGTTGATCTTACTTTGCGAGCCGAACCGTAGCAAGATCATTTAAGTGGGAGGTGTTATCTAGCTATATGAACTCTGATCATCGTGCAATACGAATAGATCTTGAGACGCAAAGCGTGCGTAATCTGTCCCGACCCATAACGGATGGAGCATCAAGTATTTTAGCAAAGATATATTTGAAGTTATGATGCAAGCCGCTTTTGAGACCGAGGTCACAACAAGCGAAGACTTAATGCGTATACTTGTCACGGCGTGCAATGCGACGATGACTAAACGTAAGAGGTACACTCTAACAAGAGTGCATTTTGGTGGACGTTAGAGATTGAGGCACTTCGCAAAGAGTGCAAACACCGCGATCGATTAGCGCAAAGAGCTTTTAATACTGATCTCTATTCTACTTTTAGGACGAGTTCAAGGTGGCACGGAATGCCCTCAAGCGATTGATCAAGCATACCCGACAGAGGAAGTGGAAAGAGTTCCTGGGAACAGCGAACAACGCATCATTTGGTATAGTATATCATACGTTCAAGAAAGTGGCCGAGGGTCGATTGGACCCCGAACCATGACATTGGACGAGTTTAGGGAAGTGGTGAGCGAGCTTTTCCTACTCACCCAAACACGGTGTGGCCTGATTATCGTATCGATCAGCCACGAGTTTGAAAGGTAACTAATGATGAGATTCTTGCGGTTGCCAGGAGACTACCTAACAAGAAGGCGCCGACCAGATGGTATCCCGAATGAGGCGCTGAAAGTTGGTATGTTGACTGCAACCGATGCATTTTGCAGGGTTTACCAAGGCTGTTTAGAGAACGCGAAGTTCCCCGATGAGTGGAAAAGGCAGAGGTTGGTGTTAATACCGAAGCCGAACAAACCACCAGGGGAACTGGTTCAGTTCGCCCCATTTGTCTACTAGACGGGCAGGTAAAGGTTTAGAACGCATCATAGTGCAACGGCTAAATGCACACATCGAGGAGGTCAACGGACTGTCTGACGACCAATTTGGTTTCAGAAGTCGTCGATCAACAGTTGATGCGATTCAACGGGTAGTGGACATTGTTTCGGTAGCTAGAAGTAGAAACAGATACAGTGGACGGTATTGTGCGGTTGTTACATTAGATGTTACTAATGCTTTTAACAGTGCTTCATGGTTGGCGATTGCAAATGCTTTACAGAGAATTAACACTCCTAAATATCTTTATGATATCATTGGTGATTATTTTAGGAATCGTGTGCTGATGTATGATACCACAGATGGACCGGCAGAGATTGCAGTCACATCGGGTGTACCTCAAGGCTCGGTACTTGGCCCAACGTTATGGAACCTCATGTACGACGGAGTCCTACGAGTTGCAATGGTGGAAGGTGCACGGATTATCGGCTATGCAGACGATATAGTACTGTTGGTGGAAGGTAATTGTGTTGATGATATTGAAATTCTCGTTTCCA
>NW_024412081.1:1105000-1115000 GCF_016920715.1 Anopheles arabiensis | reverse complement strand
GGTCGGGCACTGCGACGCAATAACCAAATCCTAGGATTGTAACTTTAGTGTGCACAAACATAAACATTAACGCGTTCGCTCGGGCTGCGCCGTCCGTGTTGAACACAAATGTGGGTGATTATATGCGTGGAGGGACAAAAACATACGAGGAGGAGACAGTTTTCTACACGATGTGCACAGAGCTCATTTCGTCGTCCCGGGCGAATGGAAAAACACAAACATCGCGAGTATCGTTCTAGGTTTCTGTCTATAAAAGGGCAGGCCAAAAGGTGACCGGTTGAGATAAGCATTTTAAGCATACAAACACTTTATTGGAACTTTTGATACAAAAACAAGGTACGTACATGTAGGTTGTACCAACATGGACATCTATGAACGCGTACGCTCGGGCTGCGCCCTCCGTCTTGTACTTTCCCTGATCGGTACACAGTTTTGGTGCACTGCTATTCCGACCGGCAACTTGTACCAACATATACATCCATGAACGCGTAAGTAGTGTACTTTCCCTGATCGGTACACACTGTTGGTGCACGGCATAAGAAAAGAGCTAAAATGGTCAAACTCAATCCATTTCAACAATAGATAGTCGATAGTAGCTGTGCCGATGAAGTAGGGCACGATGCAAGTTAATGTTGTTTAATGAATAACATGTCCGCCATACATTTCAGTACAAATTTGCTCGGTCAGACCTACAAAGTGCTATATCTCGAATACGAGGCGTCGGACTGGGGGTTGTAGAACAATTTTAAGTTCGTCTAATGATTCTACATCCGATTCTGGATAGCGGTTTTTGACCACTTTTCAATATTTTGTGACACCCCGAACCTAGGGGCAGCTCCTAGCTTTTTTCAAAAATGTGCACCGAACGGGCCGGAGAGCTCGTGTGGCTCAAAACATGTTTTTCGCTAAAACACCTCAAAACGTGTAAGGAACGCACCCTAGCTCTTGTTTTTGAAAAGTTATGGCCATTTAAAGTGAGGTGGTTTTTGCTTCAAAATAGCAATTTCACCCGTCCCTATGGCCATGCTTTAAATTTTCACGAAAATGCCAGGTCAGACCTAGGGCGGGCCATATCTTGAATACTAAACGTCGCAGACATTGGTCGTAGAACAATTTTAAGTTCGTCTAATGATTCTACATCCGATTCTGGATAGCGGTTTTTGACCACTTTTCAATATTTTGTGACACCCCGAACCTAGGGGCAGCTCCTAGCTTTTTCAAAAATGTGCACCGAACGGGCCGGAGAGCTCGTGTGGCTCAAAACATGTTTTTCGCTAAAACACCTCAAAACGTGTAAGGAACGCACCCTAGCTCTTGTTTTTCAAAAGTTATGGCCATTTAAAGTCAGACGGGTTTTTGCTTCAAAATAGCTATTTTACCCGTCCCTATGGCCATGCTTTAAATTTTCACGAAAATGCCAGGTCAGACCTAGGGCGGGCCATATCTTGAATACTAAACGTCGCAGACATTGGTCGTGGAACAATTTTAAGTTCGTCTAATGATTCTACATCCGATTCTGGATAGCGGTTTTTTGACCACTTTTCAATATTTTGTGACACCCCGAACCTAGGGCAGCTCCTAGCTTTTTTCAAAAATGTGCACCGAACGGGCCGGAGAGCTCGTGTGGCTCAAAACATGTTTTTCGCTAAAACACCTCAAAACGTGTAAAGAACGCACCCTAGCTCTTGTTTTTGAAAAGTTATGGCCATTTAAAGTGAGGTGGTTTTTGCTTCAAAATAGCAATTTCACCCGTCCCTATGGCCATGCTTTAAATTTTCACGAAAATGCCAGGTCAGACCTAGGGCGGGCCATATCTTGAATACTAAACGTCGCAGACATTGGTCGTAGAACAATTTTAAGTTCGTCTAATGATTCTACATCCGATTCTGGATAGCGGTTTTTGACCACTTTTCAATATTTTGTGACACCCCGAACCTAGGGGCAGCTCCTAGCTTTTTCAAAAATGTGCACCGAACGGGCCGGAGAGCTCGTGTGGCTCAAAACATGTTTTTCGCTAAAACACCTCAAAACGTGTAAGGAACGCACCCTAGCTCTTGTTTTTCAAAAGTTATGGCCATTTAAAGTCAGACGGGTTTTGCTTCAAAATAGCTATTTTACCCGTCCCTATGGCCATGCTTTAAATTTTCACGAAAATGCCAGGTCAGACCTAGGGCGGGCCATATCTTGAATACTAAACGTCGCAGACATTGGTCGTAGAACAATTTTAAGTTCGTCTAATGATTCTACATCCGATTCTGGATAGCGGTTTTTGACCACTTTTCAATATTTTGTGACACCCCGAACCTAGGGGCAGCTCCTAGCTTTTTTCAAAAATGTGCACCGAACGGGCCGGAGAGCTCGTGTGGCTCAAAACATGTTTTTCGCTAAAACACCTCAAAACGTGTAAGGAACGCACCCTAGCTCTTGTTTTTCAAAAGTTATGGCCATTTAAAGTCAGACGGGTTTTTGCTTCAAAATAGCTATTTTACCCGTCCCTATGGCCATGCTTTAAATTTTCACGAAAATGCCAGGTCAGACCTAGGGCGGGCCATATCTTGAATACTAAACGTCGCAGACATTGGTCGTGGAACAATTTTAAGTTCGTCTAATGATTCTACATCCGATTCTGGATAGCGGTTTTTTGACCACTTTTCAATATTTTGTGACACCCCGAACCTAGGGGCAGCTCCTAGCTTTTTCAAAAATGTGCACCGAACGGGCCGGAGAGCTCGTGTGGCTCAAAACATGTTTTTCGCTAAAACACCTCAAAACGTGTAAAGAACGCACCCTAGCTCTTGTTTTTGAAAAGTTATGGCCATTTAAAGTGAGGTGGTTTTTGCTTCAAAATAGCAATTTCACCCGTCCCTATGGCCATGCTTTAAATTTTCACGAAAATGCCAGGTCAGACCTAGGGCGGGCCATATCTTGAATACTAAACGTCGCAGACATTGGTCGTGGAACAATTTTAAGTTCGTCTAATGATTCTACATCCGATTCTGGATAGCGGTTTTTGACCACTTTTCAATATTTTGTGACACCCCGAACCTAGGGGCAGCTCCTAGCTTTTTCAAAAATGTGCACCGAACGGGCCGGAGAGCTCGTGTGGCTCAAAACATGTTTTTCGCTAAAACACCTCAAAACGTGTAAGGAACGCACCCTAGCTCTTGTTTTTGAAAAGTTATGGCCATTTAAAGTGAGGTGGTTTTGCTTCAAAATAGCAATTTCACCCGTCCCTATGGCCATGCTTTAAATTTTCACGAAAATGCCAGGTCAGACCTAGGGCGGGCCATATCTTGAATACTAAACGTCGCAGACATTGGTCGTAGAACAATTTTAAGTTCGTCTAATGATTCTACATCCGATTCTGGATAGCGGTTTTTGACCACTTTTCAATATTTTGTGACACCCCGAACCTAGGGGCAGCTCCTAGCTTTTTCAAAAATGTGCACCGAACGGGCCGGAGAGCTCGTGTGGCTCAAAACATGTTTTTCGCTAAAACACCTCAAAACGTGTAAGGAACGCACCCTAGCTCTTGTTTTTCAAAAGTTATGGCCATTTAAAGTCAGACGGGTTTTGCTTCAAAATAGCTATTTTACCCGTCCCTATGGCCATGCTTTAAATTTTCACGAAAATGCCAGGTCAGACCTAGGGCGGGCCATATCTTGAATACTAAACGTCGCAGACATTGGTCGTAGAACAATTTTAAGTTCGTCTAATGATTCTACATCCGATTCTGGATAGCGGTTTTTGACCACTTTTCAATATTTTGTGACACCCCGAACCTAGGGGCAGCTCCTAGCTTTTTCAAAAATGTGCACCGAACGGGCCGGAGAGCTCGTGTGGCTCAAAACATGTTTTTCGCTAAAACACCTCAAAACGTGTAAGGAACGCACCCTAGCTCTTGTTTTTGAAAAGTTATGGCCATTTAAAGTCAGACGGTTTTTGCTTCAAAATAGCTATTTTACCCGTCCCTATGGCCATGCTTTAAATTTTCACGAAAATGCCAGGTCAGACCTAGGGCGGGCCATATCTTGAATACTAAACGTCGCAGACATTGGTCGTAGAACAATTTTAAGTTCGTCTAATGATTCTACATCCGATTCTGGATAGCGGTTTTTGACCACTTTTCAATATTTTGTGACACCCCGAACCTAGGGGCAGCTCCTAGCTTTTTTCAAAAATGTGCACCGAACGGGCCGGAGAGCTCGTGTGGCTCAAAACATGTTTTTCGCTAAAACACCTCAAAACGTGTAAGGAACGCACCCTAGCTCTTGTTTTTCAAAAGTTATGGCCATTTAAAGTCAGACGGGTTTTGCTTCAAAATAGCTATTTTACCCGTCCCTATGGCCATGCTTTAAATTTTCACGAAAATGCCAGGTCAGACCTAGGGCGGGCCATATCTTGAATACTAAACGTCGCAGACATTGGTCGTAGAACAATTTTAAGTTCGTCTAATGATTCTACATCCGATTCTGGATAGCGGTTTTTGACCACTTTTCAATATTTTGTGACACCCCGAACCTAGGGGCAGCTCCTAGCTTTTTTCAAAAATGTGCACCGAACGGGCCGGAGAGCTCGTGTGGCTCAAAACATGTTTTTCGCTAAAACACCTCAAAACGTGTAAGGAACGCACCCTAGCTCTTGTTTTTCAAAAGTTATGGCCATTTAAAGTCAGACGGGTTTTGCTTCAAAATAGCTATTTTACCCGTCCCTATGGCCATGCTTTAAATTTTCACGAAAATGCCAGGTCAGACCTAGGGCGGGCCATATCTTGAATACTAAACGTCGCAGACATTGGTCGTGGAACAATTTTAAGTTCGTCTAATGATTCTACATCCGATTCTGGATAGCGGTTTTTGACCACTTTTCAATATTTTGTGACACCCCGAACCTAGGGGCAGCTCCTAGCTTTTTTCAAAAATGTGCACCGAACGGGCCGGAGAGCTCGTGTGGCTCAAAACATGTTTTTCGCTAAAACACCTCAAAACGTGTAAAGAACGCACCCTAGCTCTTGTTTTTGAAAAGTTATGGCCATTTAAAGTGAGGTGGTTTTTGCTTCAAAATAGCAATTTCACCCGTCCCTATGGCCATGCTTTAAATTTTCACGAAAATGCCAGGTCAGACCTAGGGCGGGCCATATCTTGAATACTAAACGTCGCAGACATTGGTCGTGGAACAATTTTAAGTTCGTCTAATGATTCTACATCCGATTCTGGATAGCGGTTTTTTGACCACTTTTCAATATTTTGTGACACCCCGAACCTAGGGGCAGCTCCTAGCTTTTTCAAAAATGTGCACCGAACGGGCCGGAGAGCTCGTGTGGCTCAAAACATGTTTTTCGCTAAAACACCTCAAAACGTGTAAGGAACGCACCCTAGCTCTTGTTTTTGAAAAGTTATGGCCATTTAAAGTGAGGTGGTTTTTGCTTCAAAATAGCAATTTCACCCGTCCCTATGGCCATGCTTTAAATTTTCACGAAAATGCCAGGTCAGACCTAGGGCGGGCCATATCTTGAATACTAAACGTCGCAGACATTGGTCGTAGAACAATTTTAAGTTCGTCTAATGATTCTACATCCGATTCTGGATAGCGGTTTTTTGACCACTTTTCAATATTTTGTGACACCCCGAACCTAGGGGCAGCTCCCTAGCTTTTTTCAAAAATGTGCACCGAACGGGCCGGAGAGCTCGTGTGGCTCAAAACATGTTTTTCGCTAAAACACCTCAAAACGTGTAAGGAACGCACCCTAGCTCTTGTTTTTCAAAAGTTATGGCCATTTAAAGTCAGACGGGTTTTGCTTCAAAATAGCTATTTTACCCGTCCCTATGGCCATGCTTTAAATTTTCACGAAAATGCCAGGTCAGACCTAGGGCGGGCCATATCTTGAATACTAAACGTCGCAGACATTGGTCGTGGAACAATTTTAAGTTCGTCTAATGATTCTACATCCGATTCTGGATAGCGGTTTTTGACCACTTTTCAATATTTTGTGACACCCCGAACCTAGGGGCAGCTCCTAGCTTTTTTCAAAAATGTGCACCGAACGGGCCGGAGAGCTCGTGTGGCTCAAAACATGTTTTTCGCTAAAACACCTCAAAACGTGTAAAGAACGCACCCTAGCTCTTGTTTTTGAAAAGTTATGGCCATTTAAAGTGAGGTGGTTTTTGCTTCAAAATAGCAATTTCACCCGTCCCTATGGCCATGCTTTAAATTTTCACGAAAATGCCAGGTCAGACCTAGGGCGGGCCATATCTTGAATACTAAACGTCGCAGACATTGGTCGTAGAACAATTTTAAGTTCGTCTAATGATTCTACATCCGATTCTGGATAGCGGTTTTTGACCACTTTTCAATATTTTGTGACACCCCGAACCTAGGGGCAGCTCCTAGCTTTTTTCAAAAATGTGCACCGAACGGGCCGGAGAGCTCGTGTGGCTCAAAACATGTTTTTCGCTAAAACACCTCAAAACGTGTAAGGAACGCACCCTAGCTCTTGTTTTTCAAAAGTTATGGCCATTTAAAGTCAGACGGGTTTTGCTTCAAAATAGCTATTTTACCCGTCCCTATGGCCATGCTTTAAATTTTCACGAAAATGCCAGGTCAGACCTAGGGCGGGCCATATCTTGAATACTAAACGTCGCAGACATTGGTCGTAGAACAATTTTAAGTTCGTCTAATGATTCTACATCCGATTCTGGATAGCGGTTTTTGACCACTTTTCAATATTTTGTGACACCCCGAACCTAGGGGCAGCTCCTAGCTTTTTTCAAAAATGTGCACCGAACGGGCCGGAGAGCTCGTGTGGCTCAAAACATGTTTTTCGCTAAAACACCTCAAAACGTGTAAGGAACGCACCCTAGCTCTTGTTTTTCAAAAGTTATGGCCATTTAAAGTCAGACGGGTTTTGCTTCAAAATAGCTATTTTACCCGTCCCTATGGCCATGCTTTAAATTTTCACGAAAATGCCAGGTCAGACCTAGGGCGGGCCATATCTTGAATACTAAACGTCGCAGACATTGGTCGTAGAACAATTTTAAGTTCGTCTAATGATTCTACATCCGATTCTGGATAGCGGTTTTTGACCACTTTTCAATATTTTGTGACACCCCGAACCTAGGGGCAGCTCCTAGCTTTTTTCAAAAATGTGCACCGAACGGGCCGGAGAGCTCGTGTGGCTCAAAACATGTTTTTCGCTAAAACACCTCAAAACGTGTAAGGAACGCACCCTAGCTCTTGTTTTTCAAAAGTTATGGCCATTTAAAGTCAGACGGTTTTTGCTTCAAAATAGCTATTTTACCCGTCCCTATGGCCATGCTTTAAATTTTCACGAAAATGCCAGGTCAGACCTAGGGCGGGCCATATCTTGAATACTAAACGTCGCAGACATTGGTCGTGGAACAATTTTAAGTTCGTCTAATGATTCTACATCCGATTCTGGATAGCGGTTTTTGACCACTTTTCAATATTTTGTGACACCCCGAACCTAGGGGCAGCTCCTAGCTTTTTTCAAAAATGTGCACCGAACGGGCCGGAGAGCTCGTGTGGCTCAAAACATGTTTTTCGCTAAAACACCTCAAAACGTGTAAAGAACGCACCCTAGCTCTTGTTTTTGAAAAGTTATGGCCATTTAAAGTGAGGTGGTTTTTGCTTCAAAATAGCAATTTCACCCGTCCCTATGGCCATGCTTTAAATTTTCACGAAAATGCCAGGTCAGACCTAGGGCGGGCCATATCTTGAATACTAAACGTCGCAGACATTGGTCGTAGAACAATTTTAAGTTCGTCTAATGATTCTACATCCGATTCTGGATAGCGGTTTTTGACCACTTTTCAATATTTTGTGACACCCCGAACCTAGGGGCAGCTCCTAGCTTTTTCAAAAATGTGCACCGAACGGGCCGGAGAGCTCGTGTGGCTCAAAACATGTTTTTCGCTAAAACACCTCAAAACGTGTAAGGAACGCACCCTAGCTCTTGTTTTTGAAAAGTTATGGCCATTTAAAGTGAGGTGGGTTTTGCTTCAAAATAGCAATTTCACCCGTCCCTATGGCCATGCTTTAAATTTTCACGAAAATGCCAGGTCAGACCTAGGGCGGGCCATATCTTGAATACTAAACGTCGCAGACATTGGTCGTGGAACAATTTTAAGTTCGTCTAATGATTCTACATCCGATTCTGGATAGCGGTTTTTTGACCACTTTTCAATATTTTGTGACACCCCGAACCTAGGGGCAGCTCCTAGCTTTTTCAAAAATGTGCACCGAACGGGCCGGAGAGCTCGTGTGGCTCAAAACATGTTTTTCGCTAAAACACCTCAAAACGTGTAAGGAACGCACCCTAGCTCTTGTTTTTCAAAAGTTATGGCCATTTAAAGTCAGACGGGTTTTGCTTCAAAATAGCTATTTTACCCGTCCCTATGGCCATGCTTTAAATTTTCACGAAAATGCCAGGTCAGACCTAGGGCGGGCCATATCTTGAATACTAAACGTCGCAGACATTGGTCGTAGAACAATTTTAAGTTCGTCTAATGATTCTACATCCGATTCTGGATAGCGGTTTTTGACCACTTTTCAATATTTTGTGACACCCCGAACCTAGGGGCAGCTCCTAGCTTTTTCAAAAATGTGCACCGAACGGGCCGGAGAGCTCGTGTGGCTCAAAACATGTTTTTCGCTAAAACACCTCAAAACGTGTAAGGAACGCACCCTAGCTCTTGTTTTTCAAAAGTTATGGCCATTTAAAGTCAGACGGGTTTTGCTTCAAAATAGCTATTTTACCCGTCCCTATGGCCATGCTTTAAATTTTCACGAAAATGCCAGGTCAGACCTAGGGCGGGCCATATCTTGAATACTAAACGTCGCAGACATTGGTCGTAGAACAATTTTAAGTTCGTCTAATGATTCTACATCCGATTCTGGATAGCGGTTTTTGACCACTTTTCAATATTTTGTGACACCCCGAACCTAGGGGCAGCTCCTAGCTTTTTCAAAAATGTGCACCGAACGGGCCGGAGAGCTCGTGTGGCTCAAAACATGTTTTTCGCTAAAACACCTCAAAACGTGTAAGGAACGCACCCTAGCTCTTGTTTTTCAAAAGTTATGGCCATTTAAAGTCAGACGGGTTTTGCTTCAAAATAGCTATTTTACCCGTCCCTATGGCCATGCTTTAAATTTTCACGAAAATGCCAGGTCAGACCTAGGGCGGGCCATATCTTGAATACTAAACGTCGCAGACATTGGTCGTGGAACAATTTTAAGTTCGTCTAATGATTCTACATCCGATTCTGGATAGCGGTTTTTGACCACTTTTCAATATTTTGTGACACCCCGAACCTAGGGGCAGCTCCTAGCTTTTTCAAAAATGTGCACCGAACGGGCCGGAGAGCTCGTGTGGCTCAAAACATGTTTTTCGCTAAAACACCTCAAAACGTGTAAAGAACGCACCCTAGCTCTTGTTTTTGAAAAGTTATGGCCATTTAAAGTGAGGTGGTTTTTGCTTCAAAATAGCAATTTCACCCGTCCCTATGGCCATGCTTTAAATTTTCACGAAAATGCCAGGTCAGACCTAGGGCGGGCCATATCTTGAATACTAAACGTCGCAGACATTGGTCGTGGAACAATTTTAAGTTCGTCTAATGATTCTACATCCGATTCTGGATAGCGGTTTTTTGACCACTTTTCAATATTTTGTGACACCCCGAACCTAGGGGCAGCTCCTAGCTTTTTCAAAAATGTGCACCGAACGGGCCGGAGAGCTCGTGTGGCTCAAAACATGTTTTTCGCTAAAACACCTCAAAACGTGTAAGGAACGCACCCTAGCTCTTGTTTTTGAAAAGTTATGGCCATTTAAAGTGAGGTGGTTTTTGCTTCAAAATAGCAATTTCACCCGTCCCTATGGCCATGCTTTAAATTTTCACGAAAATGCCAGGTCAGACCTAGGGCGGGCCATATCTTGAATACTAAACGTCGCAGACATTGGTCGTGGAACAATTTTAAGTTCGTC
>NW_024412081.1:1085000-1090000 GCF_016920715.1 Anopheles arabiensis | reverse complement strand
ACTTTGAAGGGATGTACTGTTGTATGAATTGTTTATTCACGAACTGGTCGTTTGATTGGATCGTGAAAAAATCGCTCAGTCCCAAATCCTGAACTCGACAGGAAAGCGCTGATTGCAAACATTTTGACTGGAAGTCCCTTGAAAATGGCGTTTTCGTTATTGGCATTATGTGGCACGTTTATTGTGGCTAGAACATTAATTATTCACCAAATGGCACCAAAGCTTGGCAAAAGTCGCGAAACACTCCTATCTCGACGCACCAGCAATCGCAACTTGATGCAAAATAAATTGCACGAGCTAATGATACTTGTACCATGCACAGTACACCGTACCAAAATATACCCCTGAAAGTGTGCAATTTGGTGCTACCCTAGGGAATATGTATGGGAAGCCTAGCTACGTGTGTCGCACGTTCCAAGTTGCATGGACGTCGAACAGAGGCATGCAAAAGCACCTATCTAGGGAATTACTCTACGTTCTAGTAGCAAGTGCGATTTTCCAGTCCAGCACGGCAGTACGCCTGCACGCATACACTCCATGTACCAGAAATGTACCAACCTAGGCGTTGCTCAGTAGCTTTTAGCGGCACATAGAAAAAGTATTCGAGTTCAGATTTTTGGGACTTAGCGTATTTTTAAAACTAATAACGAAAATTAAATTTTAAATCGGTAAACGGCTAGGAGTTGCTCAGTAGCTTTTGGCGGCACATAGAAAAAGTATTCGAGTTCAGATTTTTGGGACTTAGCGTATTTTTAAAACTAATAACGAAAATTAAATTTTAAATCGGTAAACGGCTAGGAGTTGCTCAGTAGCTTTTTGCGCAACGTGGCAAAAGTATTCGAGTTCAGATTTCTTGGACGTAGCGTATTTTTCAATCATAATAAACCGAATCAAACATAACAATGATGAAACTTACACCATGTCCCAAGGTTGTGCACAAAACGTAACGATAAAGTGCTGGCGAAGTTAGAGGTGCACCAAAATTGTGTACCGATCAGGGAAAGTACTCTACGTTCCTATGATTTGGGTGAAAAGTGTTGATTAACTGCTGGTAAGAATAGACAGTTGCTTATCATACACATCGCAAACGAACACCCCTTAGTGAGCATTAGCAAAAGTCAATGGCACAAAGCAATTGCAATACAAACTGATCAAGTACATTAAAGAACGCTAAGTACCAGGACTTCTTTCCAAGAATGGTGTCCGCGACGGGAGGGCAAGCGTCCTTCCCAGGTTTTCCTAGTAAACCTTGTATGGTAAACATACCCAAGCGTGTCTGTAAGCACGCAACGAAAGTCACGAACGGGCACATACCTAGGGAATGTACTCTACGTACTTGGACTTTTGTCCAAGAATGGTGTCCGCGACGGTCGGGCACTGCGACGCAATAACCAAATCCTAGGATTGTAACTTTAGTGTGCACAAACATAAACATTAACGCGTTCGCTCGGGCTGCGCCGTCCGTGTTGAACACAAATGTGGGTGATTATATGCGTGGAGGGACAAAAACATACGAGGAGGAGACAGTTTTCTACACGATGTGCACAGAGCTCATTTCGTCGTCCCGGGCGAATGGAAAAACACAAACATCGCGAGTATCGTTCTAGGTTTCTGTCTATAAAAGGGCAGGCCAAAAGGTGACCGGTTGAGATAAGCATTTTAAGCATACAAACACTTTATTGGAACTTTTGATACAAAAACAAGGTACGTACATGTAGGTTGTACCAACATGGACATCTATGAACGCGTACGCTCGGGCTGCGCCCTCCGTCTTGTACTTTCCCTGATCGGTACACAGTTTTGGTGCACTGCTATTCCGACCGGCAACTTGTACCAACATATACATCCATGAACGCGTAAGTAGTGTACTTTCCCTGATCGGTACACACTGTTGGTGCACGGCATAAGAAAAGAGCTAAAATGGTCAAACTCAATCCATTTCAACAATAGATAGTCGATAGTAGCTGTGCCGATGAAGTAGGGCACGATGCAAGTTAATGTTGTTTAATGAATAACATGTCCGCCATACATTTCAGTACAAATTTGCTCGGTCAGACCTACAAAGTGCTATATCTCGAATACGAGGCGTCGGACTGGGGGTTGTAGAACAATTTTAAGTTCGTCTAATGATTCTACATCCGATTCTGGATAGCGGTTTTTGACCACTTTTCAATATTTTGTGACACCCCGAACCTAGGGGCAGCTCCTAGCTTTTTCAAAAATGTGCACCGAACGGGCCGGAGAGCTCGTGTGGCTCAAAACATGTTTTTCGCTAAAACACCTCAAAACGTGTAAGGAACGCACCCTAGCTCTTGTTTTTGAAAAGTTATGGCCATTTAAAGTGAGGTGGTTTTTGCTTCAAAATAGCAATTTCACCCGTCCCTATGGCCATGCTTTAAATTTTCACGAAAATGCCAGGTCAGACCTAGGGCGGGCCATATCTTCGAATACTAAACGTCGCAGACATTGGTCGTAGAACAATTTTAAGTTCGTCTAATGATTCTACATCCGATTCTGGATAGCGGTTTTTGACCACTTTTCAATATTTTGTGACACCCCGAACCTAGGGGCAGCTCCTAGCTTTTTCAAAAATGTGCACCGAACGGGCCGGAGAGCTCGTGTGGCTCAAAACATGTTTTTCGCTAAAACACCTCAAAACGTGTAAGGAACGCACCCTAGCTCTTGTTTTTCAAAAGTTATGGCCATTTAAAGTCAGACGGGTTTTGCTTCAAAATAGCTATTTTACCCGTCCCTATGGCCATGCTTTAAATTTTCACGAAAATGCCAGGTCAGACCTAGGGCGGGCCATATCTTGAATACTAAACGTCGCAGACATTGGTCGTAGAACAATTTTAAGTTCGTCTAATGATTCTACATCCGATTCTGGATAGCGGTTTTTGACCACTTTTCAATATTTTGTGACACCCCGAACCTAGGGGCAGCTCCTAGCTTTTTTCAAAAATGTGCACCGAACGGGCCGGAGAGCTCGTGTGGCTCAAAACATGTTTTTCGCTAAAACACCTCAAAACGTGTAAGGAACGCACCCTAGCTCTTGTTTTTCAAAAGTTATGGCCATTTAAAGTCAGACGGGTTTTTGCTTCAAAATAGCTATTTTACCCGTCCCTATGGCCATGCTTTAAATTTTCACGAAAATGCCAGGTCAGACCTAGGGCGGGCCATATCTTGAATACTAAACGTCGCAGACATTGGTCGTGGAACAATTTTAAGTTCGTCTAATGATTCTACATCCGATTCTGGATAGCGGTTTTTTGACCACTTTTCAATATTTTGTGACACCCCGAACCTAGGGGCAGCTCCTAGCTTTTTTCAAAAATGTGCACCGAACGGGCCGGAGAGCTCGTGTGGCTCAAAACATGTTTTTCGCTAAAACACCTCAAAACGTGTAAGGAACGCACCCTAGCTCTTGTTTTTCAAAAGTTATGGCCATTTAAAGTCAGACGGGTTTTGCTTCAAAATAGCTATTTTACCCGTCCCTATGGCCATGCTTTAAATTTGTCACGAAAATGCCAGGTCAGACCTAGGGCGGGCCATATCTTGAATACTAAACGTCGCAGACATTGGTCGTAGAACAATTTTAAGTTCGTCTAATGATTCTACATCCGATTCTGGATAGCGGTTTTTGACCACTTTTCAATATTTTGTGACACCCCGAACCTAGGGGCAGCTCCTAGCTTTTTTCAAAAATGTGCACCGAACGGGCCGGAGAGCTCGTGTGGCTCAAAACATGTTTTTCGCTAAAACACCTCAAAACGTGTAAGGAACGCACCCTAGCTCTTGTTTTTCAAAAGTTATGGCCATTTAAAGTCAGACGGGTTTTTGCTTCAAAATAGCTATTTTACCCGTCCCTATGGCCATGCTTTAAATTTTCACGAAAATGCCAGGTCAGACCTAGGGCGGGCCATATCTTGAATACTAAACGTCGCAGACATTGGTCGTGGAACAATTTTAAGTTCGTCTAATGATTCTACATCCGATTCTGGATAGCGGTTTTTTGACCACTTTTCAATATTTTGTGACACCCCGAACCTAGGGGCAGCTCCTAGCTTTTTCAAAAATGTGCACCGAACGGGCCGGAGAGCTCGTGTGGCTCAAAACATGTTTTTCGCTAAAACACCTCAAAACGTGTAAAGAACGCACCCTAGCTCTTGTTTTTGAAAAGTTATGGCCATTTAAAGTGAGGTGGTTTTTGCTTCAAAATAGCAATTTCACCCGTCCCTATGGCCATGCTTTAAATTTTCACGAAAATGCCAGGTCAGACCTAGGGCGGGCCATATCTTGAATACTAAACGTCGCAGACATTGGTCGTGGAACAATTTTAAGTTCGTCTAATGATTCTACATCCGATTCTGGATAGCGGTTTTTTGACCACTTTTCAATATTTTGTGACACCCCGAACCTAGGGGCAGCTCCTAGCTTTTTCAAAAATGTGCACCGAACGGGCCGGAGAGCTCGTGTGGCTCAAAACATGTTTTCGCTAAAACACCTCAAAACGTGTAAGGAACGCACCCTAGCTCTTGTTTTTGAAAAGTTATGGCCATTTAAAGTGAGGTGGTTTTGCTTCAAAATAGCAATTTCACCCGTCCCTATGGCCATGCTTTAAATTTTCACGAAAATGCCAGGTCAGACCTAGGGCAGGCCATATATAGAATACTAAACGTCGCAGACATTGGTCGTGGAACAATTTTAAGTTCGTCTAATGATTCTACATCCGATTCTGGATAGCGGTTTTTGACCACTTTTCAATATTTTGTGACACCCCGAACCTAGGGGCAGCTCCTAGCTTTTTCAAAAATGTGCACCGAACGGGCCGGAGAGCTCGTGTGGCTCAAAACATGTTTTTCGCTAAAACACCTCAAAACGTGTAAGGAACGCACCCTAGATGATGAAAAGTGCAATCAGAATGTCAATCGACAACTTTGTTGGGGGTACCATTTTTACTCTACGGGCCAGTAGCTTAGGCGCGCCAACAGCGCTTTCCT
>NW_024412081.1:1047500-1075000 GCF_016920715.1 Anopheles arabiensis | reverse complement strand
TGAAAGTGTGCAATTTGGTGCTACCCTAGGGAATATGTATGGGGAAGCCTAGCTACGTGTGTCGCACGTTCCAAGTTGCATGGACGTCGAACAGAGGCATGCAAAAGCACCTATCTGGGGAATTACTCTACGTTCTAGTAGCAAGTGCGATTTTCCAGTCCAGCACGGCAGTACGCCTGCACGCATACACTCCATGTACCAGAAATGTACCAACCTAGGCGTTGCTCAGTAGCTTTTAGCGGCACATAGAAAAAGTATTCGAGTTCAGATTTTGGGACTTAGCGTATTTTTAAAACTAATAACGAAAATTAAATTTTAAATCGGTAAACGGCTAGGAGTTGCTCAGTAGCTTTTGGCGGCACATAGAAAAAGTATTCGAGTTCAGATTTTTGGGACTTAGCGTATTTTTAAAACTAATAACGAAAATTAAATTTTAAATCGGTAAACGGCTAGGAGTTGCTCAGTAGCTTTTTGCGCAACGTGGCAAAAGTATTCGAGTTCAGATTTCTTGGACGTAGCGTATTTTTCAATCATAATAAACCGAATCAAACATAACAATGATGAAACTTACACCATGTCCCAAGGTTGTGCACAAAACGTAACGATAAAGTGCTGGCGAAGTTAGAGGTGCACCAAAATTGTGTACCGATCAGGAAAGTACTCTACGTTCCTATGATTTGGGTGAAAAGTGTTGATTAACTGCTGGTAAGAATAGACAGTTGCTTATCATACACATCGCAAACGAACACCCTTAGTGAGCATTAGCAAAAGTCAATGGCACAAAGCAATTGCAATACAAACTGATCAAGTACATTAAAGAACGCTAAGTACCAGGACTTCTTTCCAAGAATGGTGTCCGCGACGGGAGGGCAAGCGTCCTTCCCAGGTTTTCCTAGTAAACCTTGTATGGTAAACATACCCAAGCGTGTCTGTAAGCACGCAACGAAAGTCACGAACGGGCACATACCTAGGGAATGTACTCTACGTACTTGGACTTTTGTCCAAGAATGGTGTCCGCGACGGTCGGGCACTGCGACGCAATAACCAAATCCTAGGATTGTAACTTTAGTGTGCACAAACATAAACATTAACGCGTTCGCTCGGGCTGCGCCGTCCGTGTTGAACACAAATGTGGGTGATTATATGCGTGGAGGGACAAAAACATACGAGGAGGAGACAGTTTTCTACACGATGTGCACAGAGCTCATTTCGTCGTCCCGGGCGAATGGAAAAACACAAACATCGCGAGTATCGTTCTAGGTTTCTGTCTATAAAGGGCAGGCCAAAAGGTGACCGGTTGAGATAAGCATTTTAAGCATACAAACACTTTATTGGAACTTTTGATACAAAAACAAGGTACGTACATGTAGGTTGTACCAACATGGACATCTATGAACGCGTACGCTCGGGCTGCGCCCTCCGTCTTGTACTTTCCTGATCGGTACACAGTTTTGGTGCACTGCTATTCCGACCGGCAACTTGTACCAACATATACATCCATGAACGCGTAAGTAGTGTACTTTCCTGATCGGTACACACTGTTGGTGCACGGCATAAGAAAAGAGCTAAAATGGTCAAACTCAATCCATTTCAACAATAGATAGTCGATAGTAGCTGTGCCGATGAAGTAGGGCACGATGCAAGTTAATGTTGTTTAATGAATAACATGTCCGCCATACATTTCAGTACAAATTTGCTCGGTCAGACCTACAAAGTGCTATATCTCGAATACGAGGCGTCGGACTGGGGGTTGTAGAACAATTTTAAGTTCGTCTAATGATTCTACATCCGATTCTGGATAGCGGTTTTTGACCACTTTTCAATATTTTGTGACACCCCGAACCTAGGGGCAGCTCCTAGCTTTTTCAAAAATGTGCACCGAACGGGCCGGAGAGCTCGTGTGGCTCAAAACATGTTTTTCGCTAAAACACCTCAAAACGTGTAAGGAACGCACCCTAGCTCTTGTTTTTGAAAAGTTATGGCCATTTAAAGTGAGGTGGTTTTTGCTTCAAAATAGCAATTTCACCCGTCCCTATGGCCATGCTTTAAATTTTCACGAAAATGCCAGGTCAGACCTAGGGCGGGCCATATCTTGAATACTAAACGTCGCAGACATTGGTCGTAGAACAATTTTAAGTTCGTCTAATGATTCTACATCCGATTCTGGATAGCGGTTTTTGACCACTTTTCAATATTTTGTGACACCCCGAACCTAGGGGCAGCTCCTAGCTTTTTTCAAAAATGTGCACCGAACGGGCCGGAGAGCTCGTGTGGCTCAAAACATGTTTTTCGCTAAAACACCTCAAAACGTGTAAGGAACGCACCCTAGCTCTTGTTTTTCAAAAGTTATGGCCATTTAAAGTCAGACGGGTTTTGCTTCAAAATAGCTATTTTACCCGTCCCTATGGCCATGCTTTAAATTTTCACGAAAATGCCAGGTCAGACCTAGGGCGGGCCATATCTTGAATACTAAACGTCGCAGACATTGGTCGTGGAACAATTTTAAGTTCGTCTAATGATTCTACATCCGATTCTGGATAGCGGTTTTTGACCACTTTTCAATATTTTGTGACACCCCGAACCTAGGGGCAGCTCCTAGCTTTTTCAAAAATGTGCACCGAACGGGCCGGAGAGCTCGTGTGGCTCAAAACATGTTTTTCGCTAAAACACCTCAAAACGTGTAAAGAACGCACCCTAGCTCTTGTTTTTGAAAAGTTATGGCCATTTAAAGTGAGGTGGTTTTTGCTTCAAAATAGCAATTTCACCCGTCCCTATGGCCATGCTTTAAATTTTCACGAAAATGCCAGGTCAGACCTAGGGCGGGCCATATCTTGAATACTAAACGTCGCAGACATTGGTCGTAGAACAATTTTAAGTTCGTCTAATGATTCTACATCCGATTCTGGATAGCGGTTTTTGACCACTTTTCAATATTTTGTGACACCCCGAACCTAGGGGCAGCTCCTAGCTTTTTCAAAAATGTGCACCGAACGGGCCGGAGAGCTCGTGTGGCTCAAAACATGTTTTTCGCTAAAACACCTCAAAACGTGTAAGGAACGCACCCTAGCTCTTGTTTTTCAAAAGTTATGGCCATTTAAAGTCAGACGGGTTTTGCTTCAAAATAGCTATTTTACCCGTCCCTATGGCCATGCTTTAAATTTTCACGAAAATGCCAGGTCAGACCTAGGGCGGGCCATATCTTGAATACTAAACGTCGCAGACATTGGTCGTAGAACAATTTTAAGTTCGTCTAATGATTCTACATCCGATTCTGGATAGCGGTTTTTGACCACTTTTCAATATTTTGTGACACCCCGAACCTAGGGGCAGCTCCTAGCTTTTTCAAAATGTGCACCGAACGGGCCGGAGAGCTCGTGTGGCTCAAAACATGTTTTTCGCTAAAACACCTCAAAACGTGTAAGGAACGCACCCTAGCTCTTGTTTTTCAAAAGTTATGGCCATTTAAAGTCAGACGGGTTTTGCTTCAAAATAGCTATTTTACCCGTCCTATGGCACATCTTTAAATTTTCACGAAAATGCCAGGTCAGACCTAGGGCGGGCCATATCTTGAATACTAAACGTCGCAGACATTGGTCGTGGAACAATTTTAAGTTCGTCTAATGATTCTACATCCGATTCTGGATAGCGGTTTTTGACCACTTTTCAATATTTTGTGACACCCCGAACCTAGGGGCAGCCCTAGCTTTTTCAAAAATGTGCACCGAACGGGCCGGAGAGCTCGTGTGGCTCAAAACATGTTTTTCGCTAAAACACCTCAAAACGTGTAAAGAACGCACCCTAGCTCTTGTTTTTGAAAAGTTATGGCCATTTAAAGTGAGGTGGTTTTGCTTCAAAATAGCAATTTCACCCGTCCCTATGGCCATGCTTTAAATTTTCACGAAAATGCCAGGTCAGACCTAGGGCGGGCCATATCTTGAATACTAAACGTCGCAGACATTGGTCGTGGAACAATTTTAAGTTCGTCTAATGATTCTACATCCGATTCTGGATAGCGGTTTTTTGACCACTTTTCAATATTTTGTGACACCCCGAACCTAGGGGCAGCTCCTAGCTTTTTCAAAAAATGTGCACCGAACGGGCCGGAGAGCTCGTGTGGCTCAAAACATGTTTTTCGCTAAAACACCTCAAAACGTGTAAGGAACGCACCCTAGCTCTTGTTTTTGAAAAGTTATGGCCATTTAAAGTGAGGTGGTTTTGCTTCAAAATAGCAATTTCACCCGTCCCTATGGCCATGCTTTAAATTTTCACGAAAATGCCAGGTCAGACCTAGGGCGGGCCATATCTTGAATACTAAACGTCGCAGACATTGGTCGTAGAACAATTTTAAGTTCGTCTAATGATTCTACATCCGATTCTGGATAGCGGTTTTTGACCACTTTTCAATATTTTGTGACACCCCGAACCTAGGGGCAGCTCCTAGCTTTTTCAAAAATGTGCACCGAACGGGCCGGAGAGCTCGTGTGGCTCAAAACATGTTTTTCGCTAAAACACCTCAAAACGTGTAAGGAACGCACCCTAGCTCTTGTTTTTCAAAAGTTATGGCCATTTAAAGTGAGGTGGTTTTTGCTTCAAAATAGCAATTTCACCCGTCCCTATGGCCATGCTTTAAATTTTCACGAAAATGCCAGGTCAGACCTAGGGCGGGCCATATCTTGAATACTAAACGTCGCAGACATTGGTCGTAGAACAATTTTAAGTTCGTCTAATGATTCTACATCCGATTCTGGATAGCGGTTTTTGACCACTTTTCAATATTTTGTGACACCCCGAACCTAGGGGCAGCTCCTAGCTTTTTCAAAATGTGTGCACCGAACGGGCCGGAGAGCTCGTGTGGCTCAAAACATGTTTTCGCTAAAACACCTCAAAACGTGTAAGGAACGCACCCTAGCTCTTGTTTTTCAAAAGTTATGGCCATTTAAAGTCAGACGGGTTTTGCTTCAAAATAGCTATTTTACCCGTCCCTATGGCCATGCTTTAAATTTTCACGAAAATGCCAGGTCAGACCTAGGGCGGGCCATATCTTGAATACTAAACGTCGCAGACATTGGTCGTAGAACAATTTTAAGTTCGTCTAATGATTCTACATCCGATTCTGGATAGCGGTTTTTGACCACTTTTCAATATTTTGTGACACCCCGAACCTAGGGGCAGCTCCTAGCTTTTTCAAAAATGTGCACCGAACGGGCCGGAGAGCTCGTGTGGCTCAAAACATGTTTTTCGCTAAAACACCTCAAAACGTGTAAGGAACGCACCCTAGCTCTTGTTTTTCAAAAGTTATGGCCATTTAAAGTCAGACGGGTTTTGCTTCAAAATAGCTATTTTACCCGTCCCTATGGCCATGCTTTAAATTTTCACGAAAATGCCAGGTCAGACCTAGGGCGGGCCATATCTTGAATACTAAACGTCGCAGACATTGGTCGTGGAACAATTTTAAGTTCGTCTAATGATTCTACATCCGATTCTGGATAGCGGTTTTTGACCACTTTTCAATATTTTGTGACACCCCGAACCTAGGGGCAGCTCCTAGCTTTTTTCAAAAATGTGCACCGAACGGGCCGGAGAGCTCGTGTGGCTCAAAACATGTTTTTCGCTAAAACACCTCAAAACGTGTAAAGAACGCACCCTAGCTCTTGTTTTTGAAAAGTTATGGCCATTTAAAGTGAGGTGGTTTTTGCTTCAAAATAGCAATTTCACCCGTCCCTATGGCCATGCTTTAAATTTTCACGAAAATGCCAGGTCAGACCTAGGGCGGGCCATATCTTGAATACTAAACGTCGCAGACATTGGTCGTAGAACAATTTTAAGTTCGTCTAATGATTCTACATCCGATTCTGGATAGCGGTTTTTGACCACTTTTCAATATTTTGTGACACCCCGAACCTAGGGGCAGCTCCTAGCTTTTTCAAAAATGTGCACCGAACGGGCCGGAGAGCTCGTGTGGCTCAAAACATGTTTTTCGCTAAAACACCTCAAAACGTGTAAGGAACGCACCCTAGCTCTTGTTTTTGAAAAGTTATGGCCATTTAAAGTGAGGTGGTTTTTGCTTCAAAATAGCAATTTCACCCGTCCCTATGGCCATGCTTTAAATTTTCACGAAAATGCCAGGTCAGACCTAGGGCGGGCCATATCTTGAATACTAAACGTCGCAGACATTGGTCGTGGAACAATTTTAAGTTCGTCTAATGATTCTACATCCGATTCTGGATAGCGGTTTTTTGACCACTTTTCAATATTTTGTGACACCCCGAACCTAGGGGCAGCTCCTAGCTTTTTCAAAAATGTGCACCGAACGGGCCGGAGAGCTCGTGTGGCTCAAAACATGTTTTTCGCTAAAACACCTCAAAACGTGTAAGGAACGCACCCTAGCTCTTGTTTTTCAAAAGTTATGGCCATTTAAAGTCAGACGGGTTTTGCTTCAAAATAGCTATTTTACCCGTCCCTATGGCCATGCTTTAAATTGTCACGAAAATGCCAGGTCAGACCTAGGGCGGGCCATATCTTGAATACTAAACGTCGCAGACATTGGTCGTGGAACAATTTTAAGTTCGTCTAATGATTCTACATCCGATTCTGGATAGCGGTTTTTGACCACTTTTCAATATTTTGTGACACCCCGAACCTAGGGGCAGCTCCTAGCTTTTTCAAAAATGTGCACCGAACGGGCCGGAGAGCTCGTGTGGCTCAAAACATGTTTTTCGCTAAAACACCTCAAAACGTGTAAAGAACGCACCCTAGCTCTTGTTTTTGAAAAGTTATGGCCATTTAAAGTGAGGTGGTTTTGCTTCAAAATAGCAATTTCACCCGTCCCTATGGCCATGCTTTAAATTTTCACGAAAATGCCAGGTCAGACCTAGGGCGGGCCATATCTTGAATACTAAACGTCGCAGACATTGGTCGTAGAACAATTTTAAGTTCGTCTAATGATTCTACATCCGATTCTGGATAGCGGTTTTTGACCACTTTTCAATATTTTGTGACACCCCGAACCTAGGGGCAGCTCCTAGCTTTTTCAAAATGTGCACCGAACGGGCCGGAGAGCTCGTGTGGCTCAAAACATGTTTTTCGCTAAAACACCTCAAAACGTGTAAGGAACGCACCCTAGCTCTTGTTTTTCAAAAGTTATGGCCATTTAAAGTCAGACGGGTTTTTGCTTCAAAATAGCTATTTTACCCGTCCCTATGGCCATGCTTTAAATTTTCACGAAAATGCCAGGTCAGACCTAGGGCGGGCCATATCTTGAATACTAAACGTCGCAGACATTGGTCGTAGAACAATTTTAAGTTCGTCTAATGATTCTACATCCGATTCTGGATAGCGGTTTTTGACCACTTTTCAATATTTTGTGACACCCCGAACCTAGGGGCAGCTCCTAGCTTTTTTCAAAATGTGCACCGAACGGGCCGGAGAGCTCGTGTGGCTCAAAACATGTTTTTCGCTAAAACACCTCAAAACGTGTAAGGAACGCACCCTAGCTCTTGTTTTTGAAAAGTTATGGCCATTTAAAGTGAGGTGGTTTTGCTTCAAAATAGCAATTTCACCCGTCCCTATGGCCATGCTTTAAATTTTCACGAAAATGCCAGGTCAGACCTAGGGCGGGCCATATCTTGAATACTAAACGTCGCAGACATTGGTCGTAGAACAATTTTAAGTTCGTCTAATGATTCTACATCCGATTCTGGATAGCGGTTTTTGACCACTTTTCAATATTTTGTGACACCCCGAACCTAGGGGCAGCTCCTAGCTTTTTCAAAAATGTGCACCGAACGGGCCGGAGAGCTCGTGTGGCTCAAAACATGTTTTTCGCTAAAACACCTCAAAACGTGTAAGGAACGCACCCTAGCTCTTGTTTTTCAAAAGTTATGGCCATTTAAAGTCAGACGGGTTTTGCTTCAAAATAGCTATTTTACCCGTCCCTATGGCCATGCTTTAAATTTTCACGAAAATGCCAGGTCAGACCTAGGGCGGGCCATATCTTGAATACTAAACGTCGCAGACATTGGTCGTGGAACAATTTTAAGTTCGTCTAATGATTCTACATCCGATTCTGGATAGCGGTTTTTGACCACTTTTCAATATTTTGTGACACCCCGAACCTAGGGGCAGCTCCTAGCTTTTTTCAAAAATGTGCACCGAACGGGCCGGAGAGCTCGTGTGGCTCAAAACATGTTTTTCGCTAAAACACCTCAAAACGTGTAAAGAACGCACCCTAGCTCTTGTTTTTGAAAAGTTATGGCCATTTAAAGTGAGGTGGTTTTTGCTTCAAAATAGCAATTTCACCCGTCCCTATGGCCATGCTTTAAATTTTCACGAAAATGCCAGGTCAGACCTAGGGCGGGCCATATCTTGAATACTAAACGTCGCAGACATTGGTCGTAGAACAATTTTAAGTTCGTCTAATGATTCTACATCCGATTCTGGATAGCGGTTTTTGACCACTTTTCAATATTTTGTGACACCCCGAACCTAGGGGCAGCTCCTAGCTTTTTCAAAAATGTGCACCGAACGGGCCGGAGAGCTCGTGTGGCTCAAAACATGTTTTTCGCTAAAACACCTCAAAACGTGTAAGGAACGCACCCTAGCTCTTGTTTTTGAAAAGTTATGGCCATTTAAAGTGAGGTGGTTTTGCTTCAAAATAGCAATTTCACCCGTCCCTATGGCCATGCTTTAAATTTTCACGAAAATGCCAGGTCAGACCTAGGGCGGGCCATATCTTGAATACTAAACGTCGCAGACATTGGTCGTGGAACAATTTTAAGTTCGTCTAATGATTCTACATCCGATTCTGGATAGCGGTTTTTTGACCACTTTTCAATATTTTGTGACACCCCGAACCTAGGGGCAGCTCCTAGCTTTTTTCAAAAATGTGCACCGAACGGGCCGGAGAGCTCGTGTGGCTCAAAACATGTTTTTCGCTAAAACACCTCAAAACGTGTAAGGAACGCACCCTAGCTCTTGTTTTTCAAAAGTTATGGCCATTTAAAGTCAGACGGGTTTTGCTTCAAAATAGCTATTTTACCCGTCCCTATGGCCATGCTTTAAATTTTCACGAAAATGCCAGGTCAGACCTAGGGCGGGCCATATCTTGAATACTAAACGTCGCAGACATTGGTCGTGGAACAATTTTAAGTTCGTCTAATGATTCTACATCCGATTCTGGATAGCGGTTTTTGACCACTTTTCAATATTTTGTGACACCCCGAACCTAGGGGCAGCTCCTAGCTTTTTCAAAAATGTGCACCGAACGGGCCGGAGAGCTCGTGTGGCTCAAAACATGTTTTTCGCTAAAACACCTCAAAACGTGTAAAGAACGCACCCTAGCTCTTGTTTTTGAAAAGTTATGGCCATTTAAAGTGAGGTGGTTTTTGCTTCAAAATAGCAATTTCACCCGTCCCTATGGCCATGCTTTAAATTTTCACGAAAATGCCAGGTCAGACCTAGGGCGGGCCATATCTTGAATACTAAACGTCGCAGACATTGGTCGTAGAACAATTTTAAGTTCGTCTAATGATTCTACATCCGATTCTGGATAGCGGTTTTTGACCACTTTTCAATATTTTGTGACACCCCGAACCTAGGGGCAGCTCCTAGCTTTTTCAAAAATGTGCACCGAACGGGCCGGAGAGCTCGTGTGGCTCAAAACATGTTTTCGCTAAAACACCTCAAAACGTGTAAAGAACGCACCCTAGCTCTTGTTTTTGAAAAGTTATGGCCATTTAAAGTGAGGTGGTTTTTGCTTCAAAATAGCAATTTCACCCGTCCCTATGGCCATGCTTTAAATTTTCACGAAAATGCCAGGTCAGACCTAGGGCGGGCCATATCTTGAATACTAAACGTCGCAGACATTGGTCGTAGAACAATTTTAAGTTCGTCTAATGATTCTACATCCGATTCTGGATAGCGGTTTTTGACCACTTTTCAATATTTTGTGACACCCCGAACCTAGGGGCAGCTCCTAGCTTTTTCAAAAATGTGCACCGAACGGGCCGGAGAGCTCGTGTGGCTCAAAACATGTTTTTCGCTAAAACACCTCAAAACGTGTAAGGAACGCACCCTAGCTCTTGTTTTTCAAAAGTTATGGCCATTTAAAGTCAGACGGGTTTTGCTTCAAAATAGCTATTTTACCCGTCCCTATGGCCATGCTTTAAATTTTCACGAAAATGCCAGGTCAGACCTAGGGCGGGCCATATCTTGAATACTAAACGTCGCAGACATTGGTCGTAGAACAATTTTAAGTTCGTCTAATGATTCTACATCCGATTCTGGATAGCGGTTTTTGACCACTTTTCAATATTTTGTGACACCCCGAACCTAGGGGCAGCTCCTAGCTTTTTCAAAAATGTGCACCGAACGGGCCGGAGAGCTCGTGTGGCTCAAAACATGTTTTTCGCTAAAACACCTCAAAACGTGTAAGGAACGCACCCTAGCTCTTGTTTTTGAAAAGTTATGGCCATTTAAAGTGAGGTGGTTTTTGCTTCAAAATAGCAATTTCACCCGTCCCTATGGCCATGCTTTAAATTTTCACGAAAATGCCAGGTCAGACCTAGGGCGGGCCATATCTTGAATACTAAACGTCGCAGACATTGGTCGTAGAACAATTTTAAGTTCGTCTAATGATTCTACATCCGATTCTGGATAGCGGTTTTTGACCACTTTTCAATATTTTGTGACACCCCGAACCTAGGGGCAGCTCCTAGCTTTTTCAAAAATGTGCACCGAACGGGCCGGAGAGCTCGTGTGGCTCAAAACATGTTTTTCGCTAAAACACCTCAAAACGTGTAAGGAACGCACCCTAGCTCTTGTTTTCAAAAGTTATGGCCATTTAAAGTCAGACGGGTTTTTGCTTCCAAAATAGCTATTTTACCCGTCCCTATGGCCATGCTTTAAATTTTCACGAAAATGCCAGGTCAGACCTAGGGCGGGCCATATCTTGAATACTAAACGTCGCAGACATTGGTCGTGGAACAATTTTAAGTTCGTCTAATGATTCTACATCCGATTCTGGATAGCGGTTTTTGACCACTTTTCAATATTTTGTGACACCCCGAACCTAGGGGCAGCTCCTAGCTTTTTTCAAAAATGTGCACCGAACGGGCCGGAGAGCTCGTGTGGCTCAAAACATGTTTTTCGCTAAAACACCTCAAAACGTGTAAGAACGCACCCTAGCTCTTGTTTTGAAAAGTTATGGCCATTTAAAGTGAGGTGGTTTTGCTTCAAAATAGCAATTTCACCCGTCCCTATGGCCATGCTTTAAATTTTCACGAAAATGCCAGGTCAGACCTAGGGCGGGCCATATCTTGAATACTAAACGTCGCAGACATTGGTCGTAGAACAATTTTAAGTTCGTCTAATGATTCTACATCCGATTCTGGATAGCGGTTTTTGACCACTTTTCAATATTTTGTGACACCCCGAACCTAGGGGCAGCTCCTAGCTTTTTCAAAAATGTGCACCGAACGGGCCGGAGAGCTCGTGTGGCTCAAAACATGTTTTTCGCTAAAACACCTCAAAACGTGTAAGGAACGCACCCTAGCTCTTGTTTTCAAAAGTTATGGCCATTTAAAGTCAGACGGGTTTTGCTTCAAAATAGCTATTTTACCCGTCCCTATGGCCATGCTTTAAATTTTCACGAAAATGCCAGGTCAGACCTAGGGCGGGCCATATCTTGAATACTAAACGTCGCAGACATTGGTCGTGGAACAATTTTAAGTTCGTCTAATGATTCTACATCCGATTCTGGATAGCGGTTTTTGACCACTTTTCAATATTTTGTGACACCCCGAACCTAGGGGCAGCTCCTAGCTTTTTTCAAAAATGTGCACCGAACGGGCCGGAGAGCTCGTGTGGCTCAAAACATGTTTTCGCTAAAACACCTCAAAACGTGTAAAGAACGCACCCTAGCTCTTGTTTTTGAAAAGTTATGGCCATTTAAAGTGAGGTGGTTTTGCTTCAAAATAGCAATTTCACCCGTCCCTATGGCCATGCTTTAAATTTTCACGAAAATGCCAGGTCAGACCTAGGGCGGGCCATATCTTGAATACTAAACGTCGCAGACATTGGTCGTGGAACAATTTTAAGTTCGTCTAATGATTCTACATCCGATTCTGGATAGCGGTTTTTGACCACTTTTCAATATTTTGTGACACCCCGAACCTAGGGGCAGCTCCTAGCTTTTTCAAAAATGTGCACCGAACGGGCCGGAGAGCTCGTGTGGCTCAAAACATGTTTTTCGCTAAAACACCTCAAAACGTGTAAGGAACGCACCCTAGCTCTTGTTTTTGAAAAGTTATGGCCATTTAAAGTGAGGTGGTTTTTGCTTCAAAATAGCAATTTCACCCGTCCCTATGGCCATGCTTTAAATTTTCACGAAAATGCCAGGTCAGACCTAGGGCGGGCCATATCTTGAATACTAAACGTCGCAGACATTGGTCGTGGAACAATTTTAAGTTCGTCTAATGATTCTACATCCGATTCTGGATAGCGGTTTTTTGACCACTTTTCAATATTTTGTGACACCCCGAACCTAGGGGCAGCTCCTAGCTTTTTCAAAAATGTGCACCGAACGGGCCGGAGAGCTCGTGTGGCTCAAAACATGTTTTTCGCTAAAACACCTCAAAACGTGTAAGGAACGCACCCTAGCTCTTGTTTTTCAAAAGTTATGGCCATTTAAAGTCAGACGGGTTTTTGCTTCAAAATAGCTATTTTACCCGTCCCTATGGCCATGCTTTAAATTTTCACGAAAATGCCAGGTCAGACCTAGGGCGGGCCATATCTTGAATACTAAACGTCGCAGACATTGGTCGTGGAACAATTTTAAGTTCGTCTAATGATTCTACATCCGATTCTGGATAGCGGTTTTTTGACCACTTTTCAATATTTTGTGACACCCCGAACCTAGGGGCAGCTCCTAGCTTTTTTCAAAAATGTGCACCGAACGGGCCGGAGAGCTCGTGTGGCTCAAAACATGTTTTTCGCTAAAACACCTCAAAACGTGTAAAGAACGCACCCTAGCTCTTGTTTTTGAAAAGTTATGGCCATTTAAAGTGAGGTGGTTTTTGCTTCAAAATAGCAATTTCACCCGTCCCTATGGCCATGCTTTAAATTTTCACGAAAATGCCAGGTCAGACCTAGGGCGGGCCATATCTTGAATACTAAACGTCGCAGACATTGGTCGTGGAACAATTTTAAGTTCGTCTAATGATTCTACATCCGATTCTGGATAGCGGTTTTTTGACCACTTTTCAATATTTTGTGACACCCCGAACCTAGGGGCAGCTCTAGCTTTTTCAAAATGTGCACCGAACGGGCCGGAGAGCTCGTGTGGCTCAAAACATGTTTTTCGCTAAAACACCTCAAAACGTGTAAGGAACGCACCCTAGCTCTTGTTTTTGAAAAGTTATGGCCATTTAAAGTGAGGTGGTTTTTGCTTCAAAATAGCAATTTCACCCGTCCCTATGGCCATGCTTTAAATTTTCACGAAAATGCCAGGTCAGACCTAGGGCGGGCCATATCTTGAATACTAAACGTCGCAGACATTGGTCGTAGAACAATTTTAAGTTCGTCTAATGATTCTACATCCGATTCTGGATAGCGGTTTTTGACCACTTTTCAATATTTTGTGACACCCCGAACCTAGGGGCAGCTCCTAGCTTTTTCAAAAATGTGCACCGAACGGGCCGGAGAGCTCGTGTGGCTCAAAACATGTTTTTCGCTAAAACACCTCAAAACGTGTAAGGAACGCACCCTAGCTCTTGTTTTCGAAAGTTATGGCCATTTAAAGTGAGGTGGTTTTTGCTTCAAAATAGCAATTTCACCCGTCCCTATGGCCATGCTTTAAATTTTCACGAAAATGCCAGGTCAGACCTAGGGCGGGCCATATCTTGAATACTAAACGTCGCAGACATTGGTCGTAGAACAATTTTAAGTTCGTCTAATGATTCTACATCCGATTCTGGATAGCGGTTTTTGACCACTTTTCAATATTTTGTGACACCCCGAACCTAGGGGCAGCTCCTAGCTTTTTTCAAAATGTGCACCGAACGGGCCGGAGAGCTCGTGTGGCTCAAAACATGTTTTTCGCTAAAACACCTCAAAACGTGTAAGGAACGCACCCTAGCTCTTGTTTTTCAAAAGTTATGGCCATTTAAAGTCAGACGGGTTTTTGCTTCAAAATAGCTATTTTACCCGTCCCTATGGCCATGCTTTAAATTTTCACGAAAATGCCAGGTCAGACCTAGGGCGGGCCATATCTTGAATACTAAACGTCGCAGACATTGGTCGTAGAACAATTTTAAGTTCGTCTAATGATTCTACATCCGATTCTGGATAGCGGTTTTTTGACCACTTTTCAATATTTTGTGACACCCCGAACCTAGGGGCAGCTCCTAGCTTTTTCAAAATGTGCACCGAACGGGCCGGAGAGCTCGTGTGGCTCAAAACATGTTTTTCGCTAAAACACCTCAAAACGTGTAAGGAACGCACCCTAGCTCTTGTTTTTCAAAAGTTATGGCCATTTAAAGTCAGACGGGTTTGCTTCAAAATAGCTATTTTACCCGTCCCTATGGCCATGCTTTAAATTTTCACGAAAATGCCAGGTCAGACCTAGGGCGGGCCATATCTTGAATACTAAACGTCGCAGACATTGGTCGTGGAACAATTTTAAGTTCGTCTAATGATTCTACATCCGATTCTGGATAGCGGTTTTTGACCACTTTTCAATATTTTGTGACACCCCGAACCTAGGGGCAGCTCCTAGCTTTTTTCAAAAATGTGCACCGAACGGGCCGGAGAGCTCGTGTGGCTCAAAACATGTTTTTCGCTAAAACACCTCAAAACGTGTAAAGAACGCACCCTAGCTCTTGTTTTTGAAAAGTTATGGCCATTTAAAGTGAGGTGGTTTTGCTTCAAAATAGCAATTTCACCCGTCCCTATGGCCATGCTTTAAATTTTCACGAAAATGCCAGGTCAGACCTAGGGCGGGCCATATCTTGAATACTAAACGTCGCAGACATTGGTCGTAGAACAATTTTAAGTTCGTCTAATGATTCTACATCCGATTCTGGATAGCGGTTTTTGACCACTTTTCAATATTTTGTGACACCCCGAACCTAGGGGCAGCTCCTAGCTTTTTCAAAAATGTGCACCGAACGGGCCGGAGAGCTCGTGTGGCTCAAAACATGTTTTTCGCTAAAACACCTCAAAACGTGTAAGGAACGCACCCTAGCTCTTGTTTTGAAAAGTTATGGCCATTTAAAGTGAGGTGGTTTTTGCTTCAAAATAGCAATTTCACCCGTCCCTATGGCCATGCTTTAAATTTTCACGAAAATGCCAGGTCAGACCTAGGGCGGGCCATATCTTGAATACTAAACGTCGCAGACATTGGTCGTGGAACAATTTTAAGTTCGTCTAATGATTCTACATCCGATTCTGGATAGCGGTTTTTGACCACTTTTCAATATTTTGTGACACCCCGAACCTAGGGGCAGCTCCTAGCTTTTTTCAAAATGTGCACCGAACGGGCCGGAGAGCTCGTGTGGCTCAAAACATGTTTTTCGCTAAAACACCTCAAAACGTGTAAGGAACGCACCCTAGCTCTTGTTTTTCAAAGTTATGGCCATTTAAAGTCAGACGGGTTTTGCTTCAAAATAGCTATTTTACCCGTCCCTATGGCCATGCTTTAAATTTTCACGAAAATGCCAGGTCAGACCTAGGGCGGGCCATATCTTGAATACTAAACGTCGCAGACATTGGTCGTGGAACAATTTTAAGTTCGTCTAATGATTCTACATCCGATTCTGGATAGCGGTTTTTGACCACTTTTCAATATTTTGTGACACCCCGAACCTAGGGGCAGCTCCCTAGCTTTTTCAAAAATGTGCACCGAACGGGCCGGAGAGCTCGTGTGGCTCAAAACATGTTTTTCGCTAAAACACCTCAAAACGTGTAAAGAACGCACCCTAGCTCTTGTTTTGAAAAGTTATGGCCATTTAAAGTGAGGTGGTTTTTGCTTCAAAATAGCAATTTCACCCGTCCCTATGGCCATGCTTTAAATTTTCACGAAAATGCCAGGTCAGACCTAGGGCGGGCCATATCTTGAATACTAAACGTCGCAGACATTGGTCGTAGAACAATTTTAAGTTCGTCTAATGATTCTACATCCGATTCTGGATAGCGGTTTTTGACCACTTTTCAATATTTTGTGACACCCCGAACCTAGGGGCAGCTCCTAGCTTTTTTCAAAAATGTGCACCGAACGGGCCGGAGAGCTCGTGTGGCTCAAAACATGTTTTTCGCTAAAACACCTCAAAACGTGTAAAGAACGCACCCTAGCTCTTGTTTTTCAAAAGTTATGGCCATTTAAAGTCAGACGGGTTTTTGCTTCCAAAATAGCTATTTTACCCGTCCCTATGGCCATGCTTTAAATTTTCACGAAAATGCCAGGTCAGACCTAGGGCGGGCCATATCTTGAATACTAAACGTCGCAGACATTGGTCGTAGAACAATTTTAAGTTCGTCTAATGATTCTACATCCGATTCTGGATAGCGGTTTTTGACCACTTTTCAATATTTTGTGACACCCCGAACCTAGGGGCAGCTCCTAGCTTTTTTCAAAATGTGCACCGAACGGGCCGGAGAGCTCGTGTGGCTCAAAACATGTTTTTCGCTAAAACACCTCAAAACGTGTAAGGAACGCACCCTAGCTCTTGTTTTTCAAAGTTATGGCCATTTAAAGTCAGACGGGTTTTGCTTCAAAATAGCTATTTTACCCGTCCCTATGGCCATGCTTTAAATTTTCACG
Source organism: Anopheles arabiensis (assembly GCF_016920715.1). Classification (NCBI taxonomy): domain Eukaryota; kingdom Metazoa; phylum Arthropoda; class Insecta; order Diptera; family Culicidae; genus Anopheles; species Anopheles arabiensis. The sequence goes on along the minus strand of NW_024412081.1, from coordinate 1,058,184 downwards.
AAAATGCCAGGTCAGACCTAGGGCGGGCCATATCTTGAATACTAAACGTCGCAGACATTGGTCGTGGAACAATTTTAAGTTCGTCTAATGATTCTACATCCGATTCTGGATAGCGGTTTTTGACCACTTTTCAATATTTTGTGACACCCCGAACCTAGGGCAGCTCCTAGCTTTTTCAAAATGTGCACCGAACGGGCCGGAGAGCTCGTGTGGCTCAAAACATGTTTTTCGCTAAAACACCTCAAAACGTGTAAAGAACGCACCCTAGCTCTTGTTTTTGAAAAGTTATGGCCATTTAAAGTGAGGTGGTTTTTGCTTCAAAATAGCAATTTCACCCGTCCCTATGGCCATGCTTTAAATTTTCACGAAAATGCCAGGTCAGACCTAGGGCGGGCCATATCTTGAATACTAAACGTCGCAGACATTGGTCGTAGAACAATTTTAAGTTCGTCTAATGATTCTACATCCGATTCTGGATAGCGGTTTTTGACCACTTTTCAATATTTTGTGACACCCCGAACCTAGGGGCAGCTCCTAGCTTTTTCAAAAATGTGCACCGAACGGGCCGGAGAGCTCGTGTGGCTCAAAACATGTTTTTCGCTAAAACACCTCAAAACGTGTAAGGAACGCACCCTAGCTCTTGTTTTTCAAAAGTTATGGCCATTTAAAGTCAGACGGGTTTTGCTTCAAAATAGCTATTTTACCCGTCCCTATGGCCATGCTTTAAATTTTCACGAAAATGCCAGGTCAGACCTAGGGCGGGCCATATCTTGAATACTAAACGTCGCAGACATTGGTCGTAGAACAATTTTAAGTTCGTCTAATGATTCTACATCCGATTCTGGATAGCGGTTTTTGACCACTTTTCAATATTTTGTGACACCCCGAACCTAGGGGCAGCTCCTAGCTTTTTTCAAAATGTGCACCGAACGGGCCGGAGAGCTCGTGTGGCTCAAAACATGTTTTTCGCTAAAACACCTCAAAACGTGTAAGGAACGCACCCTAGCTCTTGTTTTTGAAAAGTTATGGCCATTTAAAGTGAGGTGGTTTTGCTTCAAAATAGCAATTTCACCCGTCCCTATGGCCATGCTTTAAATTTTCACGAAAATGCCAGGTCAGACCTAGGGCGGGCCATATCTTGAATACTAAACGTCGCAGACATTGGTCGTAGAACAATTTTAAGTTCGTCTAATGATTCTACATCCGATTCTGGATAGCGGTTTTTGACCACTTTTCAATATTTTGTGACACCCCGAACCTAGGGCAGCTCCTAGCTTTTTTCAAAAATGTGCACCGAACGGGCCGGAGAGCTCGTGTGGCTCAAAACATGTTTTTCGCTAAAACACCTCAAAACGTGTAAGGAACGCACCTAGCTCTTGTTTTTCAAAAGTTATGGCCATTTAAAGTCAGACGGGTTTTTGCTTCAAAATAGCTATTTTACCCGTCCCTATGGCCATGCTTTAAATTTTCACGAAAATGCCAGGTCAGACCTAGGGCGGGCCATATCTTGAATACTAAACGTCGCAGACATTGGTCGTGGAACAATTTTAAGTTCGTCTAATGATTCTACATCCGATTCTGGATAGCGGTTTTTTGACCACTTTTCAATATTTTGTGACACCCCGAACCTAGGGGCAGCTCCCTAGCTTTTTTCAAAAATGTGCACCGAACGGGCCGGAGAGCTCGTGTGGCTCAAAACATGTTTTCGCTAAAACACCTCAAAACGTGTAAAGAACGCACCCTAGCTCTTGTTTTTGAAAAGTTATGGCCATTTAAAGTGAGGTGGTTTTTGCTTCAAAATAGCAATTTCACCCGTCCCTATGGCCATGCTTTAAATTTTCACGAAAATGCCAGGTCAGACCTAGGGCGGGCCATATCTTGAATACTAAACGTCGCAGACATTGGTCGTAGAACAATTTTAAGTTCGTCTAATGATTCTACATCCGATTCTGGATAGCGGTTTTTGACCACTTTTCAATATTTTGTGACACCCCGAACCTAGGGGCAGCTCCTAGCTTTTTTCAAAAATGTGCACCGAACGGGCCGGAGAGCTCGTGTGGCTCAAAACATGTTTTTCGCTAAAACACCTCAAAACGTGTAAAGAACGCACCCTAGCTCTTGTTTTGAAAAGTTATGGCCATTTAAAGTGAGGTGGTTTTTGCTTCAAAATAGCAATTTCACCCGTCCCTATGGCCATGCTTTAAATTTTCACGAAAATGCCAGGTCAGACCTAGGGCGGGCCATATCTTGAATACTAAACGTCGCAGACATTGGTCGTGGAACAATTTTAAGTTCGTCTAATGATTCTACATCCGATTCTGGATAGCGGTTTTGACCACTTTTCAATATTTTGTGACACCCCGAACCTAGGGGCAGCTCCTAGCTTTTTCAAAATGTGCACCGAACGGGCCGGAGAGCTCGTGTGGCTCAAAACATGTTTTTCGCTAAAACACCTCAAAACGTGTAAGGAACGCACCCTAGCTCTTGTTTTTCAAAAGTTATGGCCATTTAAAGTCAGACGGGTTTTGCTTCAAAATAGCTATTTTACCCGTCCCTATGGCCATGCTTTAAATTTTCACGAAAATGCCAGGTCAGACCTAGGGCGGGCCATATCTTGAATACTAAACGTCGCAGACATTGGTCGTGGAACAATTTTAAGTTCGTCTAATGATTCTACATCCGATTCTGGATAGCGGTTTTTGACCACTTTTCAATATTTTGTGACACCCCGAACCTAGGGGCAGCTCCTAGCTTTTTTTCAAAAATGTGCACCGAACGGGCCGGAGAGCTCGTGTGGCTCAAAACATGTTTTCGCTAAAACACCTCAAAACGTGTAAAGAACGCACCCTAGCTCTTGTTTTTGAAAAGTTATGGCCATTTAAAGTGAGGTGGTTTTTGCTTCAAAATAGCAATTTCACCCGTCCCTATGGCCATGCTTTAAATTTTCACGAAAATGCCAGGTCAGACCTAGGGCGGGCCATATCTTGAATACTAAACGTCGCAGACATTGGTCGTAGAACAATTTTAAGTTCGTCTAATGATTCTACATCCGATTCTGGATAGCGGTTTTTGACCACTTTTCAATATTTTGTGACACCCCGAACCTAGGGGCAGCTCCTAGCTTTTTTCAAAATGTGCACCGAACGGGCCGGAGAGCTCGTGTGGCTCAAAACATGTTTTTCGCTAAAACACCTCAAAACGTGTAAAGAACGCACCCTAGCTCTTGTTTTTGAAAAGTTATGGCCATTTAAAGTGAGGTGGTTTTTGCTTCAAAATAGCAATTTCACCCGTCCCTATGGCCATGCTTTAAATTTTCACGAAAATGCCAGGTCAGACCTAGGGCGGGCCATATCTTGAATACTAAACGTCGCAGACATTGGTCGTAGAACAATTTTAAGTTCGTCTAATGATTCTACATCCGATTCTGGATAGCGGTTTTTTGACCACTTTTCAATATTTTGTGACACCCCGAACCTAGGGGCAGCTCCCTAGCTTTTTTCAAAAATGTGCACCGAACGGGCCGGAGAGCTCGTGTGGCTCAAAACATGTTTTTCGCTAAAACACCTCAAAACGTGTAGGAACGCACCCTAGCTCTTGTTTTCAAAAGTTATGGCCATTTAAAGTCAGACGGGTTTTTGCTTCAAAATAGCTATTTTACCCGTCCCTATGGCCATGCTTTAAATTTTCACGAAAATGCCAGGTCAGACCTAGGGCGGGCCATATCTTGAATACTAAACGTCGCAGACATTGGTCGTAGAACAATTTTAAGTTCGTCTAATGATTCTACATCCGATTCTGGATAGCGGTTTTTTGACCACTTTTCAATATTTTGTGACACCCCGAACCTAGGGGCAGCTCTAGCTTTTTTCAAAAATGTGCACCGAACGGGCCGGAGAGCTCGTGTGGCTCAAAACATGTTTTTCGCTAAAACACCTCAAAACGTGTAAGGAACGCACCTAGCTCTTGTTTTCAAAAGTTATGGCCATTTAAAGTCAGACGGGTTTTGCTTCAAAATAGCTATTTTACCCGTCCCTATGGCCATGCTTTAAATTTTCACGAAAATGCCAGGTCAGACCTAGGGCGGGCCATATCTTGAATACTAAACGTCGCAGACATTGGTCGTGGAACAATTTTAAGTTCGTCTAATGATTCTACATCCGATTCTGGATAGCGGTTTTTGACCACTTTTCAATATTTTGTGACACCCCGAACCTAGGGGCAGCTCCTAGCTTTTTCAAAAATGTGCACCGAACGGGCCGGAGAGCTCGTGTGGCTCAAAACATGTTTTCGCTAAAACACCTCAAAACGTGTAAAGAACGCACCCTAGCTCTTGTTTTGAAAAGTTATGGCCATTTAAAGTGAGGTGGTTTTGCTTCAAAATAGCAATTTCACCCGTCCCTATGGCCATGCTTTAAATTTTCACGAAAATGCCAGGTCAGACCTAGGGCGGGCCATATCTTGAATACTAAACGTCGCAGACATTGGTCGTAGAACAATTTTAAGTTCGTCTAATGATTCTACATCCGATTCTGGATAGCGGTTTTTGACCACTTTTCAATATTTTGTGACACCCCGAACCTAGGGGCAGCTCCTAGCTTTTTTCAAAAATGTGCACCGAACGGGCCGGAGAGCTCGTGTGGCTCAAAACATGTTTTTCGCTAAAACACCTCAAAACGTGTAAGGAACGCACCTAGCTCTTGTTTTTCAAAAGTTATGGCCATTTAAAGTCAGACGGGTTTTTGCTTCAAAATAGCTATTTTACCCGTCCCTATGGCCATGCTTTAAATTTTCACGAAAATGCCAGGTCAGACCTAGGGCGGGCCATATCTTGAATACTAAACGTCGCAGACATTGGTCGTGGAACAATTTTAAGTTCGTCTAATGATTCTACATCCGATTCTGGATAGCGGTTTTTTGACCACTTTTCAATATTTTGTGACACCCCGAACCTAGGGGCAGCTCCTAGCTTTTTCAAAAATGTGCACCGAACGGGCCGGAGAGCTCGTGTGGCTCAAAACATGTTTTTCGCTAAAACACCTCAAAACGTGTAAAGAACGCACCCTAGCTCTTGTTTTTGAAAAGTTATGGCCATTTAAAGTGAGGTGGTTTTTGCTTCAAAATAGCAATTTCACCCGTCCCTATGGCCATGCTTTAAATTTTCACGAAAATGCCAGGTCAGACCTAGGGCGGGCCATATCTTGAATACTAAACGTCGCAGACATTGGTCGTGGAACAATTTTAAGTTCGTCTAATGATTCTACATCCGATTCTGGATAGCGGTTTTTTGACCACTTTTCAATATTTTGTGACACCCCGAACCTAGGGGCAGCTCCTAGCTTTTTTCAAAAATGTGCACCGAACGGGCCGGAGAGCTCGTGTGGCTCAAAACATGTTTTTCGCTAAAACACCTCAAAACGTGTAAGGAACGCACCCTAGCTCTTGTTTTTGAAAAGTTATGGCCATTTAAAGTGAGGTGGTTTTTGCTTCAAAATAGCAATTTCACCCGTCCCTATGGCCATGCTTTAAATTTTCACGAAAATGCCAGGTCAGACCTAGGGCGGGCCATATCTTGAATACTAAACGTCGCAGACATTGGTCGTGGAACAATTTTAAGTTCGTCTAATGATTCTACATCCGATTCTGGATAGCGGTTTTTTGACCACTTTTCAATATTTTGTGACACCCCGAACCTAGGGGCAGCTCCTAGCTTTTTCAAAAATGTGCACCGAACGGGCCGGAGAGCTCGTGTGGCTCAAAACATGTTTTTCGCTAAAACACCTCAAAACGTGTAAGGAACGCACCCTAGATGATGAAAAGTGCAATCAGAATGTCAATCGACAACTTTGTTGGGGTACCATTTTACTCTACGGGCCAGTAGCTTAGGCGCGCCAACAGCGCTTTCCTTTCGGGTTCCCATTTTTTGCCCTCCTGGGATTATGATCATTTGTTCATTGCCTACTATAGGAGGGTACCTTGCTACGAGGTCAAACATGAAGATTGCACCAAATCGTAGTTTTACCTCTATTTAGTCGTAGGAGCATGGTTTGCAGTGGCAGTGGGTCATTAAGCCCCGTTTGGGTCATACGTCCCCTCCGCGATAAAAATCGTCGTATGCCTATAGTCCGAACTAATGAAGCAAAAGTGGTGTCTGGTGGGCTCTGCCGATGATTTTAACCTATGATTTTGAGCTTCCACCCTATCAAAACGTTCCCTGGAGCAGTACATCACGGGTCTACGGACCCAAAGACTTCGTCGTGATGGTTTCTAGTAAAAAGTTGTAACAGCTAAGGGTTTTGAATACGCGTATATTAACCATTGCTTGAAACTAAGCTTCGTTGTCTTTAAACTCTGCAAGACCAATCGAACTTCTTAGGAAACCCGAAGGATTCACGCTAAGCTCGATGAGCTATTATGGGTAGTGGTGCATGATCTGGTGTTCCTTGGATCTAATCCAATGAATAAATTTATGAGGGTATATATGGTGCAGGGCACAAAGCGTGATGAAACCGGGTCTCCCTACCAAATGTGGCATATTTTTTCCTGAGCGAAGCTCAGACCCACGTAGGGGAGAGCGAAGTGGAACTTAAATGTTCTCTGCAGCAAATGTTCGCCATGCGGATAAACAAGTTGGAATAGTTCAATGTAGTGTAATGCAAACACGAATCGCAAATAACGATACGGGACCCAGAAGCAATTCTGCGGATCCCTCGAAGTGGTGAGTTGATATAAATTAGAGGTGAAAGTCCAAGTTGTTCAAGCTCCGGCTCGGCAGCCGATACGAGGTTCCTGTTGGGCTTTGTACATCGCGCAGAGGCGCCGTTCGGTTCTAGCAATGATTCCCGCCACCATGTTCCATGCGTGCAGAGATCCGTTAGAGCTCGTTCAATGTGTCCCGCCGTGATTACGAAAAAGTCAACAGTTGACCAAGTTGGGGGTGCGTCAAGTAAACGCGCAGAGATGCCGTTCGGTTTAGAGCAATGTCTCCCGTATCACGTTGGAGTTCTTCCACTAGTGCTGAGAGATCGCTGAACCGTTCAATGTGTCCCGTCGTGGTGTGCTTGTACCGAACACTTAGGATACACCATGCTTTGTTGGTTTGGGATAGGAGTGGTCGCGCAACTGCCTCCACGCCGCAAAGTGCCAGTTCGGATTGAAGGTCAACTTTAGCCGTTCAATGCATCAGTCGGTGGGTGTTCAGATGGCATCACAACTTCCCCTAGGTGCTTAAGTTGGTTGGGTTGTAAAACATGTGCACATGCGCAGAGTATCGTGCGTACTAGCAAAGTCTCCCGTCACGGTGGTTATGAATGAGTTCCATTCAGTGCAGAGAGATCGTTAGTGCGTGCAATGTGTACCGGTCGATGTGTCGTACCGGAATACAACCCGCTTAGAGGCCCGTCGCTCGAAGAGGACAAGCAAGAGTGCGCAGAGTGCCGTACTGGCCTAGCAATGTCTCCAGACAGACGTAGGAACACCCGACGCAGTGCAGAGAGTAGATCCGCTAGCCATGTGCAATGCATCCGACGTTGTCTGCTTGTGCAGTCTATCGAGTGGCGCCAACGACGCTCCGGCGTCACAGAACAAATCTCGGTGGTCACGGGGACTTGCGCCTCGCGTGATCAAGAGTGTAGTTCGTGTTCAAGCAATTGACTCGAATTCTGGTTGATCCTACCAGTGATATACGCTCGTCTCAAAGGTTAAGCCATGCATGTCTAAGTACAAGCTTCCTAGAAAGTGAAACCGCATAAGGCTCAGTATAACAGCTATAATTTACAAGATCCTCATCCAAACAGTTACTTGGATAACTGTGGAAAAGCCAAACTAATACATGCATTATGCCGGGACTGTTGGCCTCCGGGTCGGCGGAACTGGTGCACTTATTAGTTAAACCAATCGCCTCCGGGCGCTTTGAGTTGAAATCTGGATAAGGATGCCGATCGTACGGTCGCTTGCGACTGACGACAGATCTTTCAAATGTCTGCCCTATCAACTATTGATGGTAGTGTAGAGGACTACCATGGTTGCGACGGGTAACGGGAATCAGGGTTCGATTCCGGAGAGGGAGCCTGAGAAATGGCTACCACATCCAAGGAAGGCAGCAGGCGCGTAAATTACCCAATCCCGGCACGGGGAGGTAGTGACGAGAAATAACAATATGGACCTCTCTAACGATGGTCCATAATTGGAATGAGTTGAGCATAAATCCTTTTGCAAGGATCAAGTGGAGGGCAAGTCTGGTGCCAGCAGCCGCGGTAATTCCAGCTCCACTAGCGTATATTAAAGTTGTTGCGGTTAAAACGTTCGAAGTTGATACCCCGTCCAGACTCGCGTCCGTCGCGGGCGCCCGGCCTCTCGGTTGGGACCGTCCGTGTACGCGCTCGCGGCTGCGACTCACAATGGTGTACCTGGGCGTTCTACTCCGTGACGGGTCAGGACTTGTCGCCGCGACCTCGTCGGTCAAGGTCTTGTTCGACCCAGCTTCATGGTGCCCGGGAACTCTCGTTTACCTTGAACAAATTAGAGTGCTCAAAGCAGGCTAGTTCAAAGCGTCCGGTCCTCCGGGGCCGGCGTTGGCCGAAATAATTTTGCATGGAATAATGGAACATGACCTCGGTCTGAGTGGTTTCGTTGGTTTGTAATAGACCAAGAGGTAATGATTAACAGAAGTAGTCGGGGCATTGGTATTACGGCGCGAGAGGTGAAATTCGTAGACCGTCGTAGGACCCACAGAAGCGAAAGCGTTTGCCAAGGATGCTTTCATTAATCAAGAACGAAAGTTAGAGGATCGAAGGCGATTAGATACCGCCCTAGTTCTAACCGTAAACGATGCCAATTAGCAACTGGGAGACGCTACCTACCTTCGGTGCTCTCAGTAGCTTCCGGGAAACCAAAATCGGGTTCCGGGGGAAGTATGGTTGCAAAGTTGAAACTTAAAGGAATTGACGGAAGGGCACCACAAGAAGTGGAGCTTGCGGCGAAGGAGTCCCCGATGCAGTTGTGCCGCATACTGCAGGACTACTTCGCCGACAGGGAGCTCACGTACGACACGGCGGACGGGCCGGTTACCCGCCGAGTATCGGCAGGTGTTCCACAGGGGTCTATATTGGGCCCCACATTGTGGAACATCATGTACGACGGTGTGCTAGCCGTAGAGCTCCCTGAGGGCGCCTCCATCGTGGGATTCGCCGATGATCTTGCGATCCTGGCAGCGGGGACAACACCGGAGCACGCAGCAGCGATTGCGGAGGAAGCGGTGGCAGCGGTCAACAGCTGGATGGTGCGGCACAAACTCTCCCTGGCGCCGGAGAAGACGGAGTTGCTGATGGTGTCGAGCAAGCGAAGCGGATACAAAAACATCCCTGTGAACATCTGTGGGTGGAAGTGCGCTCGAAGCGGTCGATCCGCTACTTGGGGGTCATGCTACACGACCACCTGTCGTGGCGCCCACACGTCGAGATGGTCGCGGACAAGGCCCTCCGTGTGGTGCGAGCATTGCGTGGCGTCATGCGCAACCACAGCGGCCCCTATGAGCAAGCGGAAGCTGCTCGCCGCAGTGGCCGCGTCCATCATCCGCAGCGCACCCGTCTGGGCGGAAGCCGTGGACCTGCAGTGGTGCAGGCGGATTCTGGACCGCGTGCAACGGCCCTTGGCCCAGGGCATCACGAGCGCCTTCCACTCCACGAGCTGCGAGGTAGCGGTGGTTTTAGCCGGAGAACTGCCATACCACCTCCTGGTGAAGGAAGACGCCCGCTGCTACAACCGACTGCAATTAAGCCCGGACAGCAGTCGAGAGGCGATTCGCCAGGAGGAAAGGAGTCATCGCTGCAGCTGTGGCAGCAACAGTGGGACGACGAGGCGGCGAATAACACCAGCCGTTACTTACGTTGGGCCCACCGACAAGTGCCAGACGTGCGCCTGTGGACGGGACGGAAGCACGGAGAGGTAGATTTCTACCTCTCGCAGGTATTGATGGACACGCCTTCGTCCACGAATTCCTGCACGTGTTCGGGTTCGCTCCGTCCCCGGACTGTCCCAGGTGCGCAGGGTCGGTCGAGTCGGTGGCCCACGTACTCTTCGAGTGTCCCGCTTCGCAGATGTTCGGGTGGAGTTACTGCACGGCGTCGACGAGGACAACATCGGCAGTCGTCTGCTGGAGAGCGCGGAGTCGTGGGACCGCATCCAGCAAGCGGCTCGGCGGATCCTCTCCGTGCTGCAGGAGGACTGGCGGCAGGAGCAGCTTACCTTGGCAGTCGCTGAGGCTGCTCAGCCAGATCCAGCAGCCAGCCCGCCCGAGGACATGGCGGAGGCAGAGCGGAGATTGCTGAGGCGACGAGAGGTGCGCAACCGCAGCGCCCGGCGAATGCGGCAGCGGCGTCGGCAGGAGCGGCTCGGCGAGAACGAGGTCGTTCCGGCAATCATGGCACGCGCAGCGCCAACGACGCAGCGGCAAATGACGCAGTGGAGCCGACAGGGGAGGTCGAGGAGGAGAGCCAGCCGTCCAGCGCCAACAATCCCCCGCGCAGCCGAGGATTGCCTCCCTCCCCACGTACGTTGGAGATGCGGCGACTTCGTCGGAACCACGTGCAACAACTGTACCGGAGAAGGCGTCGGGACGGCGAGCTGGGAGACGTTCCGCAGGGTCGCCAGCGACGCGGAAGAGCCCCACCTTCGGCGGCGGAGATTG
>NW_024412081.1:1025000-1040000 GCF_016920715.1 Anopheles arabiensis | reverse complement strand
CCGTTGGAGGCCGACGGGAACACCTTTTGCCTGAAGGGCGCTGGCAATGGATTGCCAGTTGGCCGTGTTGAAGGCGTTCTTCACGTCCAACGCCACCACAAGCAAGAAACGGTTATCCCGGCCGTTCGTTCGCCGGAACGACATGGCGGTACGGCCGGCCTCAACAACCCGCTGGATGGCGCTCACTGTCGACCGCCCTCGACGAAATCCGAACTGCCGGTCCGACAGTCGGGGTGAAGACGGCTCTTCGAGATGTTCATTGAGGCGATTCAGGATGAGGCGCTCAAGTACCTTCCCCAGTGCGTCGAGCATGCAGAGGGGTCGGTACGAGCTGCTCTCTCCAGGCTTCCCTGCTTCGGCAGCAACACCAGTCGTTGCCTCTTCCACTGCGCCGGAAACGAAGCGCGGTTGAGGCAATCCTGGTACAGGACCCGGAAGACCTCCGGGAACAACATGATGGCCGTCTTCACTGCCGCATTCGGGATGCCATCGAGCCCTGGTGCTTTGTGATTTGCCATCTGGCTCGCGATGAGCAGCAGCTCGTCGTCCGTTACCGGTGCAATTCCCGCCGTTGTTGTTGCTCCTCGACGCTTCCAACGTTGCTCAGCCGCGACCAGTCGCAGGGCGGATGCTCAGGGAAGAGGTCGGATACAATACGTTCGAGGACGCCCCGGTCCGCTTCGGACGGCATCCGACTGCCCCGGAGCCGAGACATAACGACACGGTATCCTGCCCGAACGCATTCTCTTCTGCAATTTCGATCAGCTCCTGGAACAAGTTCCGCTTGCTAGCTCGAATTGCTCGGCTGAGCTCCGCCCTTGCTGTCCTGTGCTCTGCTGCTGCTATGCTGCGCTCCTCCAAGTCAGCCGTCTGCAGCAATCGGTCACGGGCAACCTCGCAATTGTTCCTCAGTCGAGCCAGGAGGGGAGACCACCAAAAGAATGTTCCGATGCGGGTCTTGGTGCACTCGGGTAACCCGTTGCATCGTCTCGTCGCAAGCCTTGAGCATGGCTGCGATCATACCCTCCTGGCTCGTTGCGCGTTGGACAAAGTCCGCAGCGAACAGCGCCTCGAGGAATGAGGAAGGAGAAAACTGCGAGGCTTTCCATCGGCGGCCAGCGTGACGCACACGCCTCTGGCTTGAGGAATCACCCTGCTGCGACGATGGTTGCCGCTGTCGTTGCTGCTGCTGCTGTTGTGATAACTGCTGCTGTTGTAAGGACTGCTGTTGCTGCTGCTGCTGTTGCTGCTGAGACGACTGCTGCGCTGTCTGCTGATGGTTCTGTAGTTGTTCGGGGGGATGGTGGTGTTCCTCCCACGGTGTAGAGAACATAGCGGTGGTCTGACGCGGTGTAGCTTGTGCTGACAACCCAGGTGTCAGGGCGAGCGATCGACGGGCTCGCGAATGCCACATCCACTATACTCGGGAGAGCCACCCCGTTGCCATCAAACGTGTATTCCCGACCTTGATTAATCACGATTAGGCCAAGCTGCTCCACCATTCCGTGCAGCTCTTCCCCGCGGTCGCAAGTCCTCGGGCTGCCCCACTCCCTCATGTCTGGCGTTAAAATCGCCGGCGACGACGAGGGTGGGAGAAGCCTTCGAGTTCTATTGCTTCCAAGAAGCGCTCGAACTCTGCGAGGTTAAGGCTTGGTGGAGCATAGCAGCTGATGAAAACCACTCCGCCGATCTGCGCTGCAACCAACCCCTGAGCTTCACTGCACCACACCCGCTGTATTGGTAGCTCACCGACAGCTACCACCGCTACCGCCTTGCAGCTGCTGAATGCCCACCGGCCGTTGTTTTCAGGTGGGCGCAGAACATCAGAGAGAATGAGCACGTCTGCTTTCTCCTCTCTGGCAGCTTGCAGCACCAGGTTCTGGGCATCACGGCCATGGCCCAGGTTCGCCTGCAGAACTTTCAGGGCCGGGAACATCGTTGGGCCGAACGGGCACATTCGCTGTGGCCTATGTGGTGAGCGCCACCGCACAGTGCGCACTTTGCCTCATTCTGGCAGGATCGTGCTTTGTGTCCGGTAAGCCCACAGCGGATGCAGATTCTGCCGATCTGCGGTGGAACGGCAGTTCGAGGCGATGTGGCCCATCTCCAGACAGCGGAAACAGCGCTGTCGCTCTGGAGGCGTTGGTGGGGCTGCTCGAACCTTGCTCACACAGTCGCACAGGAACAGTTTAAGTCCTTCCAACTGCCGAGCCGACTTCACAGGTAGCCGGATGCGTGCTCGCTTCGAACCATCCGGTAGTTCCCAAATGCTGGCAGAAACAACTCCAGCACTTGCGCCAATCTTAGCATCGAGGGCAGCAATGATATCTTCCTCCGTAGCAAGGGGATCGATATCGACTACCAGCAGCTCACCCATTTCTGTGACAAGCCGACTGACGCCTGCGTCGCCGATGATTTTGCGGACGCCTTCCAGCATAAGCGGAGCGTTTGCCGTCTTGCTCAGCTCCATACGTAGCAGCCTGGCATGAGTTCGGCGGCCCTGCTTATGCCCTTTCATTTCGCTGTGAGCCGCGTCCAGACGAATGGCTTTGCGCACTTTCTCGTAGATGCCATCCCAGGTTTCGCCTTCACTGGGAGACACCTCGATGATGTCGGGCCTCGGCTTTCGCTTACGATGTTGCTGATGTTGCTGCTGCATACGCTCCTGCTGCTGCTGCTGCGAGCCGGCGACCGCCTGTCGCTGTGGCTGACGCTGCTGCTGCTGCTGCTGCTGCTGCTGTTGCTGTTGCTGCTGCTGCTGGGAACGTGGCTTACCCGTAGCTTTTCCGCGATATCTACGCCGCACGACCTCACTAAAGGTGAGTTCCGGCACAACGTCTACGCGGACGGCTGTCGATGCCTCGCTGCGCGGCGGCATGACTGCGCGCGACGTCGACGCGCGGGGCTGCTCCTGCTCGTGCTGGTTCCGCTGCTGCTGTTGTTGTTGCTGCAGCTGCGGCGCAGAGGGTCGGCGCGGCAGCGGAGTCGGAGGTTGGCGCGGACTAGCTGACGGTTGTCCGCCGGCAACCTTTGCTGCCAGAAGAGAGTTGAGCACGTCTCGGTCGCGCTGATGTGCGGCGGCGAGCTTCTCCATCTGTGCCTCCAACTTCTCCTCGTCGTTTTGCCTCCTCCTTTTCCTCTTGTAGCAGTTGGCACATGCCAGTTATCTGCTCGGAGAGGCGAGCATTTTGCTCCTTCATTTCTGCATTCTGCTCCTCTAGTCGTTGGATTGTTGCCTTAAGCAACTCGAGCTCCAGTGTGGCCGTGGCGGCCTTGGATGCCACGGCGGGCTTGTTGTTGCCTGTGACACTGACCCTAGGCAGCGCCACTCGAGGCTCGGTCACAAACAGCTTCGAGCCAGATGCCAAGCTGCTACGGCAGTCCACAGAGACTGACCTCGCACTCGCGCGCGTTGACATCCCGGATGATGCCATCATCTTTGCCGACTTTCAGGTTGGTGGGTTAAATAACCCTGGGGGTCGATGTGACCCCCGGGGGTCAGTTGACCCCGGGGTCGAGATGACCCCAAGTATGCAGCGCCGTCTAGCTGGTGTTCTGCCGCTCAATCGCTGCTGTAGAATCCTTCTTCCACGCTGGTTTTCCACTATGGTCCGACTTGCGACCCCCTGGTGGGCTGGGGGAGGGGTGGCGAGTGGCGAAAAAATTACGAGAGGGTGCGTCGCTCACGTGGGGAATGGATCCGCACCAATCCCGAATTTTTTCCGGCACTTTTCACGTCCAAATTGCGCTGCCCGCTTTTCGACCCTTTTTGAGACCTATTTTAGGGATTTTTCGAAAAATTCGAGCAGTTTTCGAGTTGCTCGAACTACTCGAATCGAGCAGATTCGAGCTGCCGCGGGCACTACACTTCTTCCCGAATTTTCTGCGCACTTTTTGTAAACTCGAGCACTTTTCGAGCAGTAACGGACTTTTCAAATTTTGCCCCTTGGGAACTGCTCCCCGGACAAAATTTGTCCCTTGGGTATTATAGAACTGTCACCAAGAAACGTCAAAATTTTTTCACGATTTTCACAAATTTTTGATGCAATCTTATTGTACGCATAAAACAAGCACAACGGTGAAAACCGCACACGAATCCGAGCAAAACTCGCGGAGTTAATCGCGATTTGCTATTTATTTCGATTTTTCCGAAAGCACGTGCTCCGGCGGTAGCACCCCGACACTTTTATTTTCTCGTTTTTTCACCGATTTTCGTTCTGTTTCTTTTAAATTCACGTTCAGCGTCACTACGCGCACCTTTAAAATCACATCCGGCACGAATCCGTGCGTTTTCACTGAGTTATTCACATTCAAAGTTTGCCCATACAAATTGTATGGGGATGTAAACTACACTTTTATGCACTTTAAACTTCTCAAAACGTCTCGAAAACACTTTTAAACGCTTTAGAAGCGTCGAATTATCTTAGAATCGAGTGTTTCCGGCGCTGATATCACACAGTTTTGCGCATTTTTCCACTTTTGGAAATTTGGTGCTACCGGGGGCAAATGTACACAGAACAACACGAATTTTTAAAGCGCAAAAATCACAGAAATTCGACCAAATAACACTATCTATAGGTAAATTGGGTGCTCTGAACACGATTTTGAGGGTTTCAGAGCGATCCGAGGCCGTTTTACACTTTTTGCACACTTTGTCCCTAGGGCGTGTTTACATACGTCTGTACCCGACGGCTACTCGATGAACACTCACAGGGATAACTGGCTTGTGGCCGCCAAGCGTTCATAGCGACGTGGCTTTTGATCCTTCGATGTCGGCTCTTCCTATCATTGTGAAGCAAAATTCACCAAGCGTAGGATTGTTCACCCTTTCAAGGGAACGTGAGCTGGGTTTAGACCGTCGTGAGACAGGTTAGTTTTACCCTACTGGTGTGTGCTTATAGTCGCTATCTTAACGGAATTCCTGTGCAGTACGAGAGGAACCACAGGTACGGACCACTGGCTCAATACTAGTCCGACCGGACTTTGGTATGACGCTACGTCCGCTGGATTATGCCTGAACGCCTCTAAGGTCGTAGCCAATCCGAGCTGATAGCGCTTCTCAAACCCATTAGGTGTTCGGAAGCTAGCGGGCCTAACAACCCTCTGAGATCCGTTGGAGTCTGCGTCTGCAGCCCGGCGTCTCATCCCGCTATACCTAGGCCGCAATGAGTGGAGTTCGCTGCACGTGTTAGTACCGTAACTGGGAACGCCGTTGGCTTGAGCTCTGCCCAACGTGGATATACCTAGTTTCGACACCTATCAACCGCCCGCAAACGACGGGACTTCAGGCTGGGAGCTGCGAGTTGTAGAGATGCGTTCGCATCGATCCTCTCAAACGACCATGCTTGGTGGTTTGTCCGTGTGCCCCTTCCTCGATGTGCGCAAGCTCGTCTTGGTCTGGGGACCACGTCGACACAGGGGATACTCTTGTGAGAGCATGAGTGTACTAAGTTGAGTGTAGCAAGGGAACGCGTGCCCCTTCCTCGTTGGCGTAACTAACCATCTTGGTCTGGGGACCGTGGTACCGTGCTCTGGTGAAGCTTGGTGCGTGCTCCTTCCTTGTCAGACGAGTGACTTGACCTGGTCTGGAGACCGTTCCTTTATACTAGTGGACAAGAGTTGGCTACTTCCGTGTCAGACGAGTGACTTGACATAGGATGGAGAAGGACACTTAACACTAATGAGCTTGTCGGCGTGCCTCGTTCTCGACTTGATTGTCTTGATGTGAGGACCGTGCGGACCACACCAGTAAGCTTACATGCTCGTTACAAGTTGTATAAGTTGACCCGTTTGGCCCGGTTGCCTTGCACATGATGGTGTTGACCATGTTCGGTTAACAGGTCGTGTGTCGAGGTGGTCGGCCTTGGTAGTAGGATGTCTTGTGCATGTGACGTGTTGACCTGGTTTGGTCGGTGTGTCGTCGTGTACGAGATGACCTACTTACCGTCAGTTTTCAAGTTGTATCATGTGTTGACTTAGTTGACGTGTCATGTGCTTGGATGATTAGCGTACGGGTCATGTATGGTGCGCTTGCTTCAGTTGAAGGGATGTACTAGTACAGTTGTGTTAATTGTTTATTTCACGATCTGGTCTTTTGGCTGGATCGTGAAAAAACATAAGTCCCAAATCCTGAACTCGAGAAGCGCCAATGACAACGTTTTTGACTGGAGCTCCTAGCATTCGGCTTTTTCTACTTTGAAGGGATGTACTGTTGTATGAATTGTTTATTCACGAACTGGTCGTTTGATTGGATCGTGAAAAAATCGCTCAGTCCCAAATCCTGAACTCGACAGGAAAGCGCTGATTGCAAACATTTTGACTGGAAGTCCCTTGAAAATGGCGTTTTCGTTATTGGCATTATGTGGCACGTTTATTGTGGCTAGAACATTAATTATTCACCAAATGGCACCAAAGCTTGGCAAAAGTCGCGAAACACTCCTATCTCGACGCACCAGCAATCGCAACTTGATGCAAAATAAATTGCACGAGCTAATGATACTTGTACCATGCACAGTACACCGTACCAAAATATACCCTGAAAGTGTGCAATTTGGTGCTACCCTAGGGAATATGTATGGGAAGCCTAGCTACGTGTGTCGCACGTTCCAAGTTGCATGGACGTCGAACAGAGGCATGCAAAAGCACCTATCTAGAGGAATTACTCTACGTTCTAGTAGCAAGTGCGATTTTCCAGTCCAGCACGGCAGTACGCCTGCACGCATACACTCCATGTACCAGAAATGTACCAACCTAGGCGTTGCTCAGTAGCTTTTAGCGGCACATAGAAAAAATATTCGAGTTCAGATTTTTGGGACTTAGCGTATTTTTAAAACTAATAACGAAAATTAAATTTTAAATCGGTAAACGGCTAGGAGTTGCTCAGTAGCTTTTGGCGGCACATAGAAAAAGTATTCGAGTTCAGATTTTTGGGACTTAGCGTATTTTTAAAACTAATAACGAAAATTAAATTTTAAATCGGTAAACGGCTAGGAGTTGCTCAGTAGCTTTTTGCGCAACGTGGCACCGTATTCGAGTTCAGATTTCTTGGACGTAGCGTATTTTTCAATCATAATAAACCGAATCAAACATAACAATGATGAAACTTACACCATGTCCCAAGGTTGTGCACAAAACGTAACGATAAAGTGCTGGCGAAGTTAGAGGTGCACCAAAATTGTGTACCGATCAGGGAAAGTACTCTACGTTCCTATGATTTGGGTGAAAATTGATTAACTGCTGGTAAGAATAGACAGTTGCTTATCATACACATCGCAAACGAACACCTTAGTGAGCATTAGCAAAGTCAATGGCACAAAGCAATTGCAATCAAACATGATCAAGTAAAACACCTCAAAACGCTAAGTACCAGGACTTTGTTTCAAGAATGGCCATTTAAAGTCAGACGGGTTTTGCTTCAAAATAGCTATTTTACCCGTCCCAGGCCATGCTTTAAATTTTGTAAATGCCAGGTCAGACCTAGGGCGGGCCATATCTTGAATACTAAACGTCGCAGACATTGGTCGGGAACATATTTTAAGTTCGTCTAATGATTCTACATCCTTCTGGATAGCTTTTGTCCACTTTTCAATGGTGTGACACGCGAACCTAGGGCACTGCTACGCAATAACAAATCCGGGATTGTAACTTTAGTGTGCACAAACATAAAACATTAACGCGTTCGCTCGGGCTGCGCCGTCCGTGTTGGCCATTTAAAGTGAGGTGGTTTTTGCTTCAAAATAGCAATTTCACCCGTCCCTATGGCCATGCTTTTTTTCACGAAAATGCCAGGTCAGACCTCGGGCGGGCCATATCTTGAATACTAAACGTCGCAGACATTGGTCGTAGAACAATTTTAAGTTCGTCACTGATTCTATTCCGATTCTGGAACGGTTTTACCACTTTTCAATATTTTGTGACACCCCGAACCTAGGGGCAGCTCCTACTTTTTCCAAAATGGTGCACCGACTGTTGGAGCTCGGTGGCTAGAAAACAGCTAAAATGGTCAAACTCAAAACGTTTCAAGGAAGATAGTCGATTTTAAAAGCTGTGCCATTTAAAGCACGATTTTTGTTCAATAGCTATTTTACCCGTCCCTATGGCCATGCTTTAAATTTCAGAAAATGCCAGGTCAGACCTAGGGCGGGCCATATCTTGAATACTAAACGTCGCAGACATTGGTCGTAGAACAATTTTAAGTTCGTCTAATGATTCTACATCCGATTCTGGATAGCGGTTTTTGACCACTTTTCAATATTTTGTGACACCCCGAACCTAGGGGCAGCTCCTAGCTTTTTTCAAAAATGTGCACCGAACGGGCCGGAGAGCTCGTGTGGCTCAAAACATGTTTTTCGCTAAAACACCTCAAAACGTGTAAGGAACGCACCCTAGCTCTTGTTTTCAAAGTTATGGCCATTTAAAGTCGGGTGGGTTTTGCTTCAAAATAGCTATTTCACCCGTCCCTATGGCCATGCTTTAAATTTTCACGAAAATGCCAGGTCAGACCTAGGGCGGGCCATATCTTGAATACTAAACGTCGCAGACATTGGTCGTAGAACAATTTTAAGTTCGTCTAATGATTCTACATCCGATTCTGGATAGCGGTTTTTGACCACTTTTCAATATTTTGTGACACCCCGAACCTAGGGGCAGCTCCTAGCTTTTTCAAAAATGTGCACCGAACGGGCCGGAGAGCTCGTGTGGCTCAAAACATGTTTTTCGCTAAAACACCTCAAAACGTGTAAGGAACGCACCCTAGCTCTTGTTTTTCAAAAGTTATGGCCATTTAAAGTCAGACGGGTTTTGCTTCAAAATAGCTATTTTACCCGTCCCTATGGCCATGCTTTAAATTTTCACGAAAATGCCAGGTCAGACCTAGGGCGGGCCATATCTTGAATACTAAACGTCGCAGACATTGGTCGTGGAACAATTTTAAGTTCGTCTAATGATTCTACATCCGATTCTGGATAGCGGTTTTTGACCACTTTTCAATATTTTGTGACACCCCGAACCTAGGGGCAGCTCCTAGCTTTTTCAAAAATGTGCACCGAACGGGCCGGAGAGCTCGTGTGGCTCAAAACATGTTTTTCGCTAAAACACCTCAAAACGTGTAAAGAACGCACCCTAGCTCTTGTTTTTGAAAAGTTATGGCCATTTAAAGTGAGGTGGTTTTTGCTTCAAAATAGCAATTTCACCCGTCCCTATGGCCATGCTTTAAATTTTCACGAAAATGCCAGGTCAGACCTAGGGCGGGCCATATCTTGAATACTAAACGTCGCAGACATTGGTCGTAGAACAATTTTAAGTTCGTCTAATGATTCTACATCCGATTCTGGATAGCGGTTTTTGACCACTTTTCAATATTTTGTGACACCCCGAACCTAGGGGCAGCTCCTAGCTTTTTCAAAATGTGCACCGAACGGGCCGGAGAGCTCGTGTGGCTCAAAACATGTTTTCGCTAAAACACCTCAAAACGTGTAAGGAACGCACCCTAGCTCTTGTTTTGAAAAGTTATGGCCATTTAAAGTGAGGTGGTTTTGCTTCAAAATAGCAATTTCACCCGTCCCTATGGCCATGCTTTAAATTTTCACGAAAATGCCAGGTCAGACCTAGGGCGGGCCATATCTTGAATACTAAACGTCGCAGACATTGGTCGTGGAACAATTTTAAGTTCGTCTAATGATTCTACATCCGATTCTGGATAGCGGTTTTTGACCACTTTTCAATATTTTGTGACACCCCGAACCTAGGGGCAGCTCCTAGCTTTTTTCAAAAATGTGCACCGAACGGGCCGGAGAGCTCGTGTGGCTCAAAACATGTTTTTCGCTAAAACACCTCAAAACGTGTAAGAACGCACCCTAGCTCTTGTTTTCAAAGTTATGGCCATTTAAAGTCAGGTGGTTTTGCTTCAAAATAGCTATTTTACCCGTCCTATGGCCATGCTTTAAATTTTCACGAAAATGCCAGGTCAGACCTAGGGCGGGCCATATCTTGAATACTAAACGTCGCAGACATTGGTCGTGGAACAATTTTAAGTTCGTCTAATGATTCTACATCCGATTCTGGATAGCGGTTTTTGACCACTTTTCAATATTTTGTGACACCCCGAACCTAGGGGCAGCTCCTAGCTTTTTCAAAAATGTGCACCGAACGGGCCGGAGAGCTCGTGTGGCTCAAAACATGTTTTCGCTAAAACACCTCAAAACGTGTAAGGAACGCACCCTAGCTCTTGTTTTTGAAAAGTTATGGCCATTTAAAGTGAGGTGGTTTTGCTTCAAAATAGCAATTTCACCCGTCCCTATGGCCATGCTTTAAATTTTCACGAAAATGCCAGGTCAGACCTAGGGCGGGCCATATCTTGAATACTAAACGTCGCAGACATTGGTCGTAGAACAATTTTAAGTTCGTCTAATGATTCTACATCCGATTCTGGATAGCGGTTTTTGACCACTTTAATATTTTGTGACACCCCGAACTAGGAGTGTCAAACATGAAAAATCGTGCTCAAAACATGGTTTTCACATCCTACTTTGATCAATGAAGAGCATGTAGTTTTTCAGTGGGCAGTGGGTCATTAAGCCCCGTTTGGGTCATACGTCCCCTCCGCGATACAAAAATCGTCGTATGCTATAGTCCGAACTAATGAAGCAAAAGTGGTGTGGTGGGCTCTGCCGATGATTTTAACCTATGATTTTGAGCTTCCACCCTATCGAAACGTTCCTGGGCAGTACATCACGGGTCTACGGACCCAAAGACTTCGTCGTGATGGTTTCTAGTAAAAAGTTGTAACAGCTAAGGGTTTTGAATACGCGTATATTAACCATTGCTTGAAACTAAGCTTCGTTGTCTTTAAACTCTGCAAGACCAATCGAACTTCTTAGGAAACCCGAAGGATTCACGCTAAGCTCGATGAGCTATTATGGGTAGTGGTGCATGATCTGGTGTTCCTTGGATCTAATCCAATGAATAAATTTATGAGGGTATATATGGTGCAGGGCACAAAGCGTGATGAAACCGGGTCTCCCTACCAAATGTGGCATATTTTTTCCTGAGGCGAAGCTCAGACCCACGTAGGGGAGAGCGAAGTGGAACTTAAATGTTCTCTGCAGCAAATGTTCGCCATGCGGATAAACAAGTTGGAATAGTTCAATGTAGTGTAATGCAAACACGAATCGCAAATAACGATACGGGACCCAGAAGCAATTCTGCGGATCCCTCGGGGAGTGGTGAGTTGATATAAATTAGAGGTGAAAGTCCAAGTTGTTCAAGCTCCGGCTCGGCAGCCGATACGAGGTTCCTGTTGGGCTTTGTACATCGCGCAGAGGCGCCGTTCGGTTCTAGCAATGATTCCCGCCACCATGTTCCATGCGTGCAGAGATCCGTTAGAGCTCGTTCAATGTGTCCCGCCGTGATTACGAAAAGTCCAACAGTTGACCAAGTTGGGGGTGCGTCAAGTAAACGCGCAGAGATGCCGTTCGGTTTAGAGCAATGTCTCCCGTATCACGTTGGAGTTCTTCCACTAGTGCTGAGATCGCTGAACCGTTCAATGTGTCCCGTCGTGGTGTGCTTGTACCGAACACTTAGGATACACCATGCTTTGTTGGTTTGGGATAGGAGTGGTCGCGCAACTGCCTCCACGCCGCAAAGTGCCAGTTCGGATTGAAGGTCAACTTTAGCCGTTCAATGCATCAGTCGGTGGGTGTTCAGATGGCATCACAACTTCCCTAGGTGCTTAAGTTGGTTGGGTTGTAAAACATGTGCACATGCGCAGAGTATCGTGCGTACTAGCAAAGTCTCCCGTCACGGTGGTTATGAATGAGTTCCATTCAGTGCAGAGATCGTTAGTGCGTGCAATGTGTACCGGTCGATGTGTCGTACCGAATACAACCCTTAGGCCGTCGCTCGAAGAGGACAAGCAAGAGTGCGCAGAGTGCCGTACTGGCCTAGCAATGTCTCCAGACAGACGTAGGAACACCCGACGCAGTGCAGAGAGTAGATCCGCTAGCCATGTGCAATGCATCCGACGTTGTCTGCTTGTGCAGTCTATCGAGTGGCGCCAACGACGCTCCGGCGTCACAGAACAAATCTCGGTGGTCACGGGGACTTGCGCCTCGCGTGATCAAGAGTGTAGTTCGTGTTCAAGCAATTGACTCGAATTCTGGTTGATCCTACCAGTGATATACGCTCGTCTCAAAGGTTAAGCCATGCATGTCTAAGTACAAGCTTCCTAGAAAGTGAAACCGCATAAGGCTCAGTATAACAGCTATAATTTACAAGATCCTCATCCAAACAGTTACTTGGATAACTGTGGAAAAGCCAGAGCTAATACATGCATTATGCCGGGACTGTTGGCCTCCGGGTCGGCGGAACTGGTGCACTTATTAGTTAAACCAATCGCCTCCGGGCGCTTTGAGTTGAAATCTGGATAAGGATGCCGATCGTACGGTCGCTTGCGACTGACGACAGATCTTTCAAATGTCTGCCCTATCAACTATTGATGGTAGTGTAGAGGACTACCATGGTTGCGACGGGTAACGGGGAATCAGGGTTCGATTCGGAGAGGGAGCCTGAGAAATGGCTACCACATCCAAGGAAGGCAGCAGGCGCGTAAATTACCCAATCCCGGCACGGGGAGGTAGTGACCAAATTGAGCATAAATCCTTTTGCAAGGATCGAGTGGAGACAAGTCTGGTGCCAGCAGCCGCGGTAATTCCAGCTCCACTAGCGTATATTAAAGTTGTTGCGGTTAAAACGTTCGAAGTTGATACCCCGTCCAGACTCGCGTCCGTCGCGGGCGCCCGGCCTCTCGGTTGGGACCGTCCGTGTACGCGCTCGCGGCTGCGACTCACAATGGTGTACCTGGGCGTTCTACTCCGTGACGGGTCAGGACTTGTCGCCGCGACCTCGTCGGTCAAGGTCTTGTTCGACCCAGCTTCATGGTGCCCGGGAACTCTCGTTTACCTTGAACAAATTAGAGTGCTCAAAGCAGGCTAGTTCAAAGCGTCCGGTCCTCCGGGGCCGGCGTTGGCCGAAATAATTTTGCATGGAATAATGGAACATGACCTCGGTCTGAGTGGTTTCGTTGGTTTGTAATAGACCAAGAGGTAATGATTAACAGAAGTAGTCAGGGGCATTGGTATTACGGCGCGAGAGGTGAAATTCGTAGACCGTCGTAGGACCCACAGAAGCGAAAGCGTTTGCCAAGGATGCTTTCATTAATCAAGAACGAAAGTTAGAGGATCGAAGGCGATTAGATACCGCCCTAGTTCTAACCGTAAACGATGCCAATTAGCAACTGGGAGACGCTACCTTCGGTGCTCTCAGTAGCTTCCGGGAAACCAAAATCGGGTTCCGGGGAAGTATGGTTGCAAAGTTGAAACTTAAAGGAATTGACGGAAGGGCACCACAAGAGTGGAGCTTGCGGCGAAGGGAGTCCCCGTGCAGTTGTGCCGCACTGCAGGACTACTTCGCCGACAGGGCTCACGTACGACACGGCGGACGGGCCGGTTACCCGCCAGTATCGGCAGGTGTTCCACAGGGGTCTATATTGGGCCCCACATTGTGGAACATCATGTACGACGGTGTGCTAGCCGTAGAGCTCCTGAGGGCGCCTCCATGGGATTCGCCGATGATCTTGCGATCCTGGCAGCGGGGACAACACCGGAGCACGCAGCAGCGATTGCGGAGGAAGCGGTGGCAGCGGTCAACAGCTGGATGGTGCGGCACAAACTCTCCCTGGCGCCGGAGAAGACGGAGTTGCTGATGGTGTCGAGCAAGCGAAGCGGATACAAAAACATCCCTGTGAACATCTGTGGAGTGGAAGTGCGCTCGAAGCGGTCGATCCGCTACTTGGGGTCATGCTACACGACCACCTGTCGTGGCGCCCACACGTCGAGATGGTCGCGGACAAGGCCCTCCGTGTGGTGCGAGCATTGCGTGGCGTCATGCGCAACCACAACGGCCCAAGTGAGCAAGCGGAAGCTGCTCGCCGCAGTGGCCGCGTCCATCATCCGCTACGGCGCACCCGTCTGGGCGGAAGCCGTGGACCTGCAGTGGTGCAGGCGGATTCTGGACCGCGTGCAACGGCCCTTGGCCCAGGGCATCACGAGCGCCTTCCACTCCACGAGCTGCGAGGTAGCGGTGGTTTTAGCCGGAGAACTGCCATACCACCTCCTGGTGAAGGAAGACGCCCGCTGCTACAACCGACTGCAATTAAGCCCGGACAGCAGTCGAGAGGCGATTCGCCAGGAGGAAGGAGTCATCGCTGCAGCTGTGGCAGCAACAGTGGGACGACGAGGCGGCGAATAACACCAGCCGTTACTTACGTTGGGCCCACCGACAAGTGCCAGACGTGCGCCTGTGGACGGGACGGAAGCACGGAGAGGTAGATTTCTACCTCTCGCAGGTATTGAGTGGACACGCCTTCGTCCACGAATTCCTGCACGTGTTCGGGTTCGCTCCGTCCCCGGACTGTCCCAGGTGCGCAGGGTCGGTCGAGTCGGTGGCCCACGTACTCTTCGAGTGTCCCCGCTTCGCAGATGTTCGGGTGGAGTTACTGCACGGCGTCGACGAGGACAACATCGGCAGTCGTCTGCTGGAGAGCGCGGAGTCGTGGGACCGCATCCAGCAAGCGGCTCGGCGGATCCTCTCCGTGCTGCAGGAGGACTGGCGGCAGGAGCAGCTTACCTTGGCAGTCGCTGAGGCTGCTCAGCCAGATCCAGCAGCCAGCCCGCCCGAGGACATGGCGGAGGCAGAGCGGAGATTGCTGAGGCGACGAGGTGCGCAACCGCAGCGCCCGGCGAATGCGGCAGCGGCGTCGGCAGGAGCGGCTCGGCGAGAACGAGGTCGTTCCGGCAATCATGGCACGCGCAGCACCAACGACGCAGCGGCAAATGACGCAGTGGAGCCGACAGGGAGGTCGAGGAGGAGGCCAGCCGTCCAGCGCCAACAATCCCCCGCGCAGCCGGGGACTGCCTCCCCGTACGTTGGAGATGCGGCGACTTC